>NC_044303.2:76075779-76369935 GCF_007474595.2 Lynx canadensis | reverse complement strand
TGGGTAGCACTGAATTTAGCAAAAACAAATAAAAGAGAGAAAGAAAGGATTGGAAGAAAGGTAGGAAGAAATAAATAAAAAGAAATATTTATCTATCATTTATCTATCCATCACCTATTATCTATCATCTATCTACCTACCTACCTATCTTCTTAAGAGCCAGGGCATTCTAGAAGCATACAAATAGTCCTACCTATATGGTTATTTGACCAGAACTGATTTGCATGCCCATTTGAGGTAAAACCCTGACAAGGCAGTGGGATTACTGATGGACCCTCTACCCGACCCCGTATGTAGCATAGGGTCGGTAGCCCTCCATTCCGGAGGCGGTTTTGGAGAAGAAAGGCTGGAGAAACACTCAGCGAGGATCTTCTGGGATGAATTCTAGAAAGCTGCAAGCTGACGGGAGGAACCAGCGACACCAAGGCTGTGCAATGGGCCAGCACGTGCGCCTGGCCGGCCTCGGACGCCGCCGACACCCCTGGTTCTGCGCCAGCGCTGCCCACCCCCAGCTCCCAGCATCCTCCGCCCACCCCCTCCTGGGCGCCTGCCCCCTGGGCTTCCCGCGCATGCGCACTTCACTGCCCCGCCTGGCCGCAGAGGGCCCGCCCTGGCACCGTCTTCGTCACAGAGCGGCTCTCCTGCACCTGAGCGGGCCTCGCCTGTGACTTTGCGCAGTGTGGGCCGGGCGCCCACAAGGACTGGGGACGTGACAAGTGGCAGGAGCCAGAGTCCTTACAAATGAGCCTGCGAGGAGGGGACGCGGCAGCAGGGCAGCAGGTGTTTCCGCTCCTAGGACCCCCTGGCAGCAGGTGTAACTCCCAAGGTCCCTGGAGACCTGGCTCCTCCAGGGAAGCGTGCGTGCAGAGCAGCGCCTCGGGCCGGATTCCGCCCTTCCTTGGGCCCCGCCTGCGGCTCAGCTCATCGGAGCCCAACCTCTGGCACCTCCATGCGGACCTGCACCTACTGCCCCCGCCCACCCGACGCCACCTAGCAGCACCCTGCGGCTCCAGGGGTGCCCTGTTGGCCTTTTGGGAAACTCGACGCCGCCGGGCCCAGGCTCCAGCCTCTGGCCAAGGGTGTCCCGAAGACAGGGCTGCAGGGCGGAGGGCCAGGAGCCCGACCCGGCCCAAGATGGGCTGTTAAGAAGATGGGTCACTAGGCGCCAAGCAGAAGCAGGCGGACGACCAGAGCCAGAGTCCCGGGGAGGGCAGACCCACAGGTTCACAAGAGGTAAGATTTTCCCAAAAAAGTCTGGTTTGAGCAGAGTTTGGGGTTTAAAAAAGAAACAACACTTAGATTACTTGAGAATGAATGGAAGGATATTTTAAGCATACTTTCGACTTTTTACGATCTATCATATATTCTTTTTAAAAAATATTGTTAATGTTTATTTATTTTTGAGAGAGAGAGAGAGAGACAGAGGGCGAACAGAGAGAGAGGGAGACACAGAATCCGAAGCAGGCTCCAGGCTCTGAGCTGTCAGCACAGAGCACAATAATGGGGCTGGAACTCACAGGCTGTGATATCGCGGCTGAGCCACCCAGATACCCCAAGATCTATCATATATTCTTTATCTTACTTCCACTCTGGTTTCTAATTAGAAATAAAATTAGGACTGAATATGAAGAAGACATACATCAATGAATTTTTAACTGAGGAGACGGGCCTCTTGCAATGAACGTTCTGTTGAGAAGTAAAAGGGCCCGACCATGGAGAGTGTGCAATGAAGGGCAAAGATCTGTGTTCCATCTGACTACGTTTGAAAGCACCTATGATCGCAGTAAATGCTGGATGCATCCTTTTCAGTCATCATTTTCAATCTAGGGTTCCTATCAAAGTCTCACTGTAGAGCTTTTTAAAAATAAACATTCTCACGTGGGTACAAACCAAGTCGTGAATATTTTTCATGCGGTTTTACAAAGAGTTCTGTTGCTGTATCAGCTATCACCAAATAGGCCTGTGGCATAAAAGAAAAAAGAAAATTGTTCTTCGCTTCCCATGATGATCAACGTCAAGGTGAAGTTCCTTGGTATTATATCAAGGCCCTCCAGGCCACACATCCAGTCTTCTCTCTTGCTTCTTCTCTTTCTCCTCTCTCCCATCAGACTGTAACACGTGCAGCGTCTGGAGTAGAAGTGTCCCCGTCCCTCTTGGCCGAACTGGTTACTGTGCCTTTTGAAGACTCCAGGCCGGCATAACATCCTCTAGGAAGTTATAGTCGTTGACAGGGCTGTGATTCAGTACCCACGTCTCCTCCTTGGAGGATGTCCCCTTTGTTACGTTGTTGAATTCAGGTGCTACCAGACCATGTGACAGACTTCGATCAAGAATGTGTGAGTGACCTATGTCATTTTCCATCACAAGCTTCAAGGACCAGTGTGTGTTTTTGAGACACTGTGATTCCTGTTTCCTCCGCCAAGGTTACTGGCACGGTTCCAGATAACTGTTCCATCCACGTCTGCTATGTGACCCTCCAGTGAGGTTGATGACTGCATGGGGCAAAGTCCCGGACTCCAGTGATGGCCATCAGTATGAGCAGGAAACCAGCTGTTCTAAACCATGATCATTCGGGTTTCGTGTCACTTCAGTATCACCTAGTCTACCCTGACTTGATATAAAAGTATTAGAGTTTGGTTTCTAGTTATCAAATGTTACCAATGTGTTAAATCAGGGTGCAGCAAACATTTTCTGTGAAGAACCAGGCAGTAAACGTTTTACGCTTTGAGGGCTAGAGTTTCTGTTGCAACTATTCAGCTCTGTGTAGCCCAAAAGCAGCCATAGAACCAATGAAAAAGAATGAATGTGTCTGTGTTCCAATAACACTTTATTTATATAAACAGGCATTGGGTTGGATTTTGTCACTAGGCTATGGTTTGGGACTGCTGTTTTAATTGATGAGTCGGAAATCAATTCCATAAGTCCTTTGGTTTGTATTTTAATGATCAATAACAATTTTCTTCTCATACCTGTATCTTGTTATATGCACAATATGAATTTGGGGCTATGGTTTTCAGGAAGAGAATCAGGATAGATTTGAACCCAAGAGTATAAACACTTATTAAATCATGAATGGAGTTTGGAGAGCATATTCTAAAAACTAATTCCTGAGGAGTAATAAAAGAAACAGCATGTATGAGCACAAATTGAAAAACTAAACGCAGTATATTATTGTACCTACCACACCTCTAAATAACTAATATTAAGAACTGTATGGGATTGCTGTTCTGTGAAGAAATATTGGCAATATCCTATGGCACGACACGTTACTAATTATTTTACACTAAATATTTTTATTATAGTTTCTATATGCAAGAAACTAGAGCAACACCATGTTCTGAGCTAACAGATAACCCGGTTCATGACTAGCCACACTCATGCATAGATGCATATATGATTTTATCATATCTGTGAACTTTAGCTTCCTCAGTATCCCCAATTCTCTGAGAAATCAAGCTAGTTCTTTTATTTTTCAAAAGAAGCACACTCCATGTGCTCAGCTCCTTTTTTTTTGTTTTTGTTTTGTTGGTTGGTTTGTTTTGTTCAGCTCCTTTTATTTTTTTATTTTGTTTGTTTGTTTTGCTCAGCTCTTTTTTTTTTTTTTTTTTTTTTTTTGTTTTTTTTTTTTTTTTTTTTTTTTTTGGTTTGTTTTCATAGGAAGGCGTATTTGTGGAAGAACTTCGTAGGTGTGAGCAGGCAAAAACCTCATCCTCAAGTGAGAACAGGAAGGAACCTTCCCGGGAGATTCCCCAGTGCAGGGCAGGAGGGGCGAGGGGCATTCCTACATCCTCCACAGACCTTTCAGCCAAAGGACTATTTGCTTTTTAATGATTCCTAAAAACAAAAGTAAAAGAAAAAAAAAACCCGGTGAAGCATGTCTACATCACACAACGTTGCAAATCATGACATGATATAATATAACATGGCTCATCTTTTCTGTGGGGCAGAATGTTTATGCCATATTGCTTTCCATTGGTATTTATAGATTTCCTGAGAGTGACTAATTGTCCTCAAAAATTATATTTTTAGTTGTCTTCTCTGTATCCACAGCTCTAGGAAATGTTAGACTGAAAAAATTGAGGCCTGTTGGTGGATTTCCATATGTTGCTAGTGGTTTCGTTACAAAAATGTGTGTATCTCCAGAAGAAATGTTTTAGAAGTTATTTCAGCTCCGTGTCGATCGATAGCTTTACAAGTTACCCATCATAGTTTATTTTATATGAGATATACCCTTCCCTTTCAGGACAAAAAAAATCCCTTGAAGCAATCTTACAAAAACTGTGTTAGGATATTGTACGTATGAGAAGACTCTAAGAAAGCAAACCTATGGACTGAACCTAATGAATTATCTATGGGTCCAAGTTCAGATTTCCTAGGTTTACTTAAGAAGATGAATATATTCAGAAATAAATGCCATTACTATTTCTTTGCTAACAAATGACATTACCAATAGATTTTATTTTATAAGATGTGCATATTGCTTTACTAAGGTAGCTCAGAAAATATTAATAGTCAGAAATAATGTAAATTCCAGTAATGTATTTATGAAATATATTGATGCTGTCAGTCTTTGTTTATTCTACTGTGCCATGAAGTCTAGACAGAATAATAGTGTGTTCTTTGTAGAAGCATGCATTTCAGAAATCATTGAATTTGCTGTAATGCCAATTCTTGGGCCTCATTCATGAACTTTTTACACTGGGTTTCACATTCCATCTCTAGGAAAAAAAAAATAATTAGCAACCCTTTCCCCCCCTCCCCGCCCCTTCCAATTCAGCTAGAACTTTGCCTTTGGTATTAACAAGTAACCTTTAATTTTGAGTTATGCCTTTATTTTCTTTCCCTTGCCTATTCCACACATTCCAATTTATCATGCAAATGTCAACAATTTCAAATCTTTCCCTTCTAAGAACATGTCATGGTGATACAGCTTGTGTCATTAGAAAAACATCCATTTTTAAAGTTCGAATTCATTGCAGATCCTCACGTAGCTGCTGAATAAAACAGCATCTCTAATCTTCAAGTTTTATTGCCCATTAGTTTAAGTTCGACTTGATCTTTTTTTTTTCTTGCCCTAAAAGCCATAGTTAAAAAACCTAAGTGTAAGGAAAAACAGAGCTCACTCTTGACAAATCTGAAAGGACCAACGGACAGAGAACGAGGAATCTATTAAATCTTCAAAGGTCTGTTTTTATGCAGCCCCAACTGCCTTTGCTCTAGGCAACCCAAAATATTTAGCATCAATGATGCATTCGTTCTTCTTCCCCGTGCTTCCTCTCTCTCGTGCCTCCTGAAATGCAGCGTGACGTTTGTTATCGCCACCGTGGAACTGATTCAATACACACTACCACTCAACAGAAGAGTCTATATTTAAATTATGGACTCTCCAATAGTTTAAACATGTTTACTTTCCTCTTGCTTGCTCTTAGTCATGTCCACGGGAAATTGATTTTTAACTGACAGCCATCCATTTATAAAAAGGTGCTTTGTGCAAACTTCTTTATCTTCTTTGCTGATGGTCTCATTTCCTGTGTGCTCCATTTGTCTGCCCTGGTATTTTTCTGCATGATAAGAAGGTTATCTACCAAATGGCAATAGACTTAATTCGAGTTGCGGCAGCTACTCTATTTTAGATGATCTTCTTTATCATGTTGACGTTCCCAGGGAAGAGACATGGTATATGTACATTAAATGGGATTATTTTAAGGTGTGCTCATTCAGATATACGTTTGGAACTTTGCTTTCCCTGTCTGGGCAGAGGAGTGATTCTCCATGGAGAAGCTCTGTGTTTTTCTGGTAATGTAGGCTGTCAAAGCAGGATGGTTGCTTTGAATGCTCTCTCCGTAGCTTCCTAGCTTTTGACTTTGGGCAGGACAATTAAATTCTAGATCTTCACTTCTCATCCACAAAATAAAGATCTAAATATTATTGCCCAGGGGCACCTGGGTGGCTCAGTTGGTTAAGCGTCTGACTTCGGCTCCGGTTATGATCTCATGGTTCATGAGTTTGAGCCCCGTGTCGGGCTCTGTGCTGACAGCTCAGAGCCTGGAGCCTGCTTCGGATTCTCTCTCTCTCTCTCTCTCTCTCTCTGTCAGATTAAAAATATTAAAAAAAAATACCATCTACATTTTTGTGAGAAGTAAATGAGTTAACATGTGTGAAATTCTTAGTTTGGTGCCCGGCATTAAGGAATCGCTCCACTTAGGTTGGCCATTCTTACCTTTGCATGAATAACTTGATCTCAGTGCACTCAAAGACTCAATTAATATTTATTCAATCTTGAATATTTTGTCTATATGACTGAGGAAATGGCATTTTCATCGTATTAGCCATTATTTAGGCTAGAAGTAAGTCATTTGTCTAGTGATGTTATTGTAGAAGTTGAGTGACACCCAAGCAAAGTCTGAGCAACATTACTCAATAGTGCTGAAGAACCATATCATCTTTTACAGTTAATTTAAACAACCACGAAAGTAAATCAGTGATGCCCTTTCCAGAGCTGTTGTCCTGGCAGAGCGTGGCTGTGTGGTGTAGTCGGTACAACCACGTGTGAGGCTCTGACTCATCCCTACAAAGTTAAATATAAATGTAAAGATGGGAATGCAAGAGAATGTAAAGCTAGTTTAATTGTGTGTGTTGTGAGGGTCCTCTGACAACAATCAAAAGTATTTTACTTTTCTTCCGTGAGGCCTTTACTTACAGAAAGGGGAACACAAACCTAGATCCGTTTGAATGTTGAACATCCGTTGATGTTGAATGTGGAATGTCCAATATCCGTTGAACGTTAAAAACACTTGATATTAGAAATATTTGCTGAAGTCAAGGAAGTGGTTTTATAAGTCCTTTGGCCTATATCATGTTTTGAGACTTAATCCAGAAAGGAACAGAGTAATATGTGAATGCTGTCCACAAGGAAAGTGTCACTGGCTTCTTTCTGTCTTTCCCTCCCCCAGCTGATTCGATTGCTTTTCTACCTGCCCTGTTCACTCTACACACTGAGCATCTGTCTAATCCTTCCCCCTTGGGGATGAGCCACCACCATCTTGAACTTGCTCAACCGTCATAGTCTCCCGGCAGGTGTACGGATTTGTTCTTCTCACCTGCTGCTGGAACCGGAGAGATGTTTTAAGACCTATAATTGGCACAGGACCCTCCCCAGGTCTTAAGCCTTGAATCGCTTCCCATTGCCCACCTGATGAAGTCCCCAGTCCTCAGTTCAGCTGCAGGGCCCGGAATAAGCCATCCTGGCCTTCTTGCCAGCCCAATTTTGGGTCCCTTTTGGTCCTATTCACTCAGCCACATTGGTCTTTAAGTCCTGGGATACAGCCACTCCCCACAACATTGACTAGTTAACTTCTCCCTGCCTTCAAATCTCAGCATGATCCCCATTCGCTGCTGTTGACCCTTCCTCTGCTTCTCAGCCCTCCTTCCACCCCCACATGCTTCTTGGCATTACATCAATATGTGCTTCCCCTTTTGCTATGTTCATCCCATGTATGACAGCTGGTTCTTATTCTCCCCTTAGAATGTGAGTGCAGAGTTCAGAGCAGGAATCATACTTGTCTGGGTGCAGAAAATAGCCCCAGATTCAGCAGAGGGTCTGACATCATTTTGAATGCTCGAATGAATGAATGAATGAATGAATTTAGAGAAAGCCTAGGTAATTGCTCAATACCCAATTACTATATTATAAAATAGGTTGTGGAACCAGTTTTTTTTTTTAAATTTTTTTTTTCAACGTTTTTTATTTATTTTTGGGACAGAGAGAGACAGAGCATGAACAGGGGAGGGGCAGAGAGAGAGGGAGACACAGAATCGGAAACAGGCTCCTGGCTCTGATCCATCAGCCCAGAGCCTGACGCGGGGCTCGAACTCACGGACCGCGAGATCGTGACCTGGCTGAAGTCGGACGCTTAACCGACTGCGCCACCCAGGCGCCCCGGTTGTGGAACCAGTTTTGAAGCTGGACCTGAATAATGCCAGACCTACTCAATTAAGTGAAATTAAAAAAAATAATAATAATAATTAGGGGTGCCTGGGTGGCTCAGTTGGTTAAGGGTTCAACTTTGACTCGGGTCATGATCTCACGCTTCAAGGGTTGGATCCCCGCATTGGGCTCTGTGCTGAGAGCTCGGAGCCTGGAGCCTGCTTCAGATTCCGTGTCTCCCTCTCTCTCTGACCCTCCCCCACTTGTGCTCTGTCTCTCAAAACTAAATAAATGTTAAAAAAAATTTTTTTTAATTAAATTAGTTTATTTGACCACGGAAGGAAAGTGTAATGGATTTGTGGACCACATTGTCCCCAAGCCTGGGATGCTGGGTTTACATGCTCTGCTATTTAGATGTGTCCTTGGGCTAATTATCGGCCTCTCTCTGTTGCCTTCATTTCCTCATCTGTCATTTAGTTGCAGGGGTGAATTAGTAAAAATATGTGAGCTACTTAGAACAATGTTGCCTAATAAGCATAATAAGCCTAATATTCAGACAGAGTCATCTTAAAAACAAAAACAAAAAAATCCCAAACTCTCTTTTCCTCCTGCCTTCAGTTGGATGCCTTTCTAACCTTTCCGTTTACAAGCTAAAATATTAAGTAGTACAGAATTCGACAATTGTGCAGAGTGAAAAATCTGAAAAACAGACAGCAGCCCTGTGAGGTTTCTTATGCTGGAATAGCCACATTGGTCTGAGCATTTTAGATGTTGGGGTCTGTGACTCTGTAGCTGGGACGCCCTGCAGCCGAACCAGCTGGACGGCAGGACATTCTATTGGTTTCAACAGCCACAGTCTCTGAATCGTGGATTATTTCTTGTCTTCCCTCTTATGACTCACTGAGCTGAGTAGAGACAGGCTCCTGGGCCACCTCCAGATTGCACATGGTTGGAGATTCCCCATCAGGATAACTGTGGACAACCAGTTGAAGAGAGAAACCACACCTTTTGTTAGGCTGCTTGATAAGCTGTCAGTATGTGAGAAGTTTTTCCTTCTGTCCTAACACAAGTGTCTATGTCCCTCTCTTTTCATAAATCTTAGAGAGAAAGTTTCTGTTCTATCACATGAAGAACTCAAAATACGTTTTCTGAGGAAGTTGACAGGAGCTTCAGGAAAATCACGGCGAGTTAAGGTTTCTGGGTTTTCTAGAGAACATGTCTTCGTCAAGTCCTGAAATATGTTTCAAAATCAATCAAAAGGAATTATTTTTCTTTCACCCACCACAGACTGTTTTATAGAGGATTTAATCCATTGGTAAGCTAACAAAGGGAAGACATGTTTTCCAAGGTAAATTTGCTTTTGAGAAATAAGGTTGCTTTGGACGAATTTCGAAGCCTGTGTGCTTCAAAGAAACAGCATTTAAAGTACAAAATTATAATTGGCTATTTCTGTCAAACTGAAAAAAGACCTTGCCCCATCAGTAATTAATTTTAGATCGTGATTCAAAAATTTCCATCTTGCTTTTAAATTAACTGCATATTAGCACATTTTGGTCAATGAGATTTTTTTCTGCTGTTCTCAAAGATGCATTAAATATGAGAGAAAAGCTTTTAAACAGACTTAATTAACAGCCAGAAATGACGTGATTTATTTTTGTGAATTGTACGTATGGCTGTAGTTCTTCCTGTGCCATATTTTGCATACATTAAAATTTTTTTTATTTATGATCTATAAAATTATTCACAATAGCTCTGGGGAATATAGCTATTGTATCCTTAGTAAAAATGATCCTCATTCTTATGGGAGTTCAACATTGTTGAAGAAGTTTATAAGCTGTAGAGAATGGGGACTAAAATCATTTTCCTTTATTTATTTATTTTCTGTCTTTCTAATTAGGCATCATAAAAATGCAGAGAAGAGAAGACATGGGGAGTAATAAAAGTAAAAATGTTGTATATATTCATTTACTTCAAATATATATTGACCCATTTTGTTTTCAGAGTAAATGGACTTGGGAAAACAATTAAATATATAGTATATATATATATATATATATATATACACACACACACACACACATATATGTTTTAAATAATATATAATATACATAATATATATTTAATAATATATAAGAATATATTCAATAATATGTGCATTATTTTGTTCAGCTCCTGTCAACTTTCCAAGAAAAAATCATTTCCAGCTCTTAATGTGGTAGAATAGAAATTTATCACAAAAAATTATGAAAATTGCTTTGTATAGACATTTCTGTTAGGACAAAACGTATAAACATAATATATATTTATTATATATAAGTACTTTTAGGATTGCAATACTGGAGGCTAATAAAAGGCTTACTACTTCCCTGGATTACTGCTGTGCACATTTTAAAATGAAACAAAGTAGATTTACTAGTGATGACATTTTAAAACAGGAACATTTGGATGGTTTGGAAAAGTGAACGGATTCTGAGACTCCGCTTCATATTTCCATGGTAACGCCAAGGTTCAGAAGTCTTCTCTTGGAGGTAATCATTGGGTGCTCTGAAGAAAAGCATAGATGATTTAGCACTGTTTTTGTCAGGGATGTTAAGTAGAATCTATTAATAAACTGAAAAATGGGAAGCCTTAGATTTAATGTCCTGGTAAAGTTCAATATCCATGAAAGCAGGTACCTTTAATGGTTTATCCTGCTGAGGTTTCCCCACCGGTGGGTCACGTTGGTTCAAGCAAAGCAGGGGCTTATCTCCTGACCCCCATTTCTGGGATGGTATATTGTTAATCTCGCCAAGATGAAAGAGGCTAATTATCCAATTTTACAAGTCATTCCTTGGTTATAGCTGTTACTAATAATGGGATATATATTCCCCTACCACCCATCGCAAGCATTCCTGCATCAGAAGGCTTGGGATGAGCATAAATGCCTTCCTTCGATGAGGGTAGTAAGACAAAACCCAACACAACAAAACAAAACTAGGATGTGTTGACAAGTCTTCCAGGATGTTTTAGTGAACAAGGACAGTAACAACATTTGCTATCTCTACTTACAAATTTGGACATTTTTCTTGAGGGGAATAAAATAAACTCTTAATCTCTCCCCCTGATTTCTAGGATTATATTTAGACTTCCCGTAACATAAAAATAAGTAAGTATAACTCCCAGACATCAAAAATAATATCTGTCATGGTGGTAGAAGGGAACGGTGGCTTAAGAAAAAAAAAAAAAAGATCTATGTATAGACTGTTCTTATTGTGTAGAATTTCCAGCAGCCCTTATCAAGCCAGAGGTTCTGAATAAGTCTGTAGCTTTTTGTCTAAAGCTTTCTGGGGACAAAAAACAGTGCCCAGTGGCTCAGGGACCTGAGCACAGTCGTAGCCTCACATCCCCCCTTGTATATTATCTACAGGATCACCTTTATTGCTAATTGGAATCACAGCCATCCTGTACACCAAAAAATGTGCTGAGCACGCTTTCATGGACCAGAAATAGAGATGATGCTTTGCAAAACTTCTCCATAGGATCCATAGAGGATTGAGCAGAGAGCTGGAAATGGGGTCATTGAATTACCCTGTGAGCATTCAAGAGCATTCAACTGGTCTTTCTCAGTTCTACAGACATTTATTGAGAAATCACTAAGGTTTTTTTTTTGTTTTTTGTTTTTTTAATTTATTTGCTTTGAGAGATGGAGAGTAATCAGTGGAGGGGCAGGGAGAGAGGAGAGAGAGAAAATCCCAAGCAGGCTCCACACTGTCAGCACAGAGCCCGATGCGGGGCTTGATCCCAACTATGGGGTCATGACCTGAGCTGAGATCAAGAGTTGGATGTTCAACTGACTGAGCCACCCAGGGGCCATGAGAAATCACTAAGTTTAAGCAGTTACCAAAACAGCAGATGCTGTTTTTGTCCCCATCTCAAAGGAAAATGGTCATTCTGCATATAAATACACAAATAATTTCTTATGATTATAAGAAGTGCTTACAAATCCTGCAGGGGAGCAAAAAATACTATTTTGGGAATCAGGTAAGGTAAAAAACAATTTTTTTTCTGATGTAAATGTTAACTAGAAATAAGACAAGGGCTTCTTACTGTTTCCTTTCATGTTATTACACTGGTGATTCAAGTAATGAAGTTTAGTTTCCGCCCTGGGGCCCTGCAAACATTTCTACCTTGTAGCCTCAGTGAGTGGAAAGGGAGATCTTTCTCCACTGACTTTCCATAGACCACGATGGGTATCTTCATGGTGGTCAAAGTTATTCTTCATTCCTTTATCTTATCCGTTATTATAACTCTAAGTATGGTGGCCCTTTTGGTCTCATAAAGCAGTACCGCAACTTAGTGGCTTAAAACATAGATGTCAGTCATCTCATAGTTTCTGTAAATCAAGAGTACAGGCATGACTTAACTGCATTCTCTGCACAGTCAGGCTGTCAGCTGGGCTGTGTTCTCATCTGGAGGCTCGATTAGGAAAGAATCTCCCTCCACTCTGTTTCAGGTTGTTGGCAGAATTTTTTGCCCGAAGCCGTGTGACTGAGGGCCCAGACTTGTGCTGCTTGTTGGCCAGGGGCTGCCCTCAGGTCCTAAAGGCAGCCCACAGTTTCTTGTCATGTGAGTGTTCCGAACCTGGCTACAAGCTTCATCAAGCCAGCCAGATTTACCTTCCTCCAATCTGCTAAGATGGAAGTCTTATGTAATGTAGCATAAAACCAAATCACAGGAGTGACATCCCATGATTTGTGCAGTGTCGGGAGCAAGTCAAAAGTCCCCCTTGCACTCAAGGGGAAGGCAAGAGACAGAGCATAAAACATGAGGGCCACCCTGCAGTCTGTCCACTATGATGTCTACTCTTCCATTTTATAGAAGTTTCTGAAATAGACTTGCCCAAATTCAAATTCACATGCGAGAGGATAAGCCTGAATATGAATACTGGTCTCCAGGACTGCCTCCAGTAGACCTCACCTGTAATGTCGGGTGTGGATGACTTTGGATAACGACTCATTTAAAACAGTTAATGTCCTCTCAAATAACAGAATAACTTTTCACTCTTTAGAATTCTTCGAAGTAGGGCACCTGGGTGGCTTGGTTGGTTAAGCATCCAACTTTGGCCCAGGTCATGATCTCACAGTTCATGAGCTCTGCATTGGGCTCTGTGCTGACAGCTCAGAGCCTGGAGCCTGCTTTGGGTTCTGTGTCTCCCCCTCTCTCTGCCCCCTGCCAACCCCCTGCCCCCCACACTGCTTGTGCTCTGTCTCTCAAAAATGAATAAATGCTAAAAAATTTTTTAAAAAATAATTCTTCCAAGTGCAGATTATTGAGGCTGTAGTATCAATATGCTAGGAGTACTCAGATTTTTTAAAAAAATTTCTTTGTTATACAATAGATTTAATTATGTATTTTGGACAAGTTCTTTGATAGAATTATAACCAAAAAGCTGGAATGCAATGTGGCCAAGACCAAAAGATATTAATAGAAAAAGAGTGAAGAGGGGAGTTTATCATCTGCTACAGAAGTTTTCAAACTTTTGGGTTGTCAACACCCAAATGAAATTGTTGGTAGCATCTCAATGCAAAAAATAAATATAAGAATTTTTTTGGTTCATTCATTCACTTACCAAACATATTGTAGGCTGAAATGATGACAGGTCCTCCTCTAGTCCTGAACATAGTAATCCAAGTCACTGGCTTTCAGGAGTTTATATTCTAAAGGAGAGATAGAAAAAAAGAACATACAAGGTGTGTGTATGTGTGTGTGTGTGTGTGTGTGTGAGAGAGAGAGAGAGAGAGAGAGAGAGAGAGAGAGGGATAGATTGATTTTAGGAGTGTGTGTGTGTGTGAGAGAGAGAGAGAGAGAGAGAGAGAGAGAGATTGATTTTATGAGGTGGTAAATGATAAGAAGAATTCAAGAGTAATGGAGAGTCCCTTGGGATATGGGGATGGCTTATTAAAAAGATGACCGGGGCCCCTGGGTGGCTCAGTCGGTTGAGCATCCGACTCTGATTTGGGCTCACGTCATGATCTCATGGTTTGTGAGTTTGAGCCCTGAGTTGGGCTCTGTGGTGATAGTGCAGAGCCTGCTTGGGATTTTCTCTCTTCCTCTCTCTCTGCCCCTCCCCTACTCATATTCTTTCTCTCTCTCAAAAATAAAGAAATAAATACTTGGAAGAAAAAGATGATCAAAGTGCTTCTCTAAAGAAACAGTATTCTGATCAGAGAGCTGGACAAAGAAGTGATGTGATGAGCTGGGTGTTGTTCAAAGGGAAATGTGTTCCAAGTGGAGGCATTGGCGGGTGTTACCTCCCTGAAGCATAAACAACAGAGAGAAGTAGAACAACAGATACGGACAGCTCTTGGAGGGTGTTGCTAAGTTGTGAAATGGGAGATGGCTTGTGTCCAGGGAAGTATAGTTTGTTATTGTTTTTTATGATGAGAGATTTAACAATATATAAAAATGAGTATATAAAACATCAAATGGAATACTTGATGAAGTAGCAGAATGAATGCAAACTTCAAATGTAAAGGTCTTGACCTTGCGCAAGGGGTTTGAGGTCCGCTTCTCCAGGACTACTGGATAGAAATACATGCAGTGCACCTGCAATTTTGAGAGCAAAAGTAGAGTATGTATATGGTTCAGACCCAAGTAGGCTGGTGAAGGTGTTATTCAGGTTATAACCTGAATCTGTTCTGAATGCTAATAATTCCTCAATGAAGTAAGAGGCTGAGCCCTTAGCTGAATGCGAGAACAAAGGAAAGCTGTTGGAGACAGGAGAAGTGGGAAAAAGTCAGGAAGTAGTTCTTTAGTGAGTGTAATGAAACGTGGGGTTGTTCAGCACAGCCAAGGGCATGCTTTGATTTTTCTGACAAGAGATCTCAAGTGTGATCTGTCAGAATGGTCAGGCATTTTTGTGTAGCTATATTTACCTGCTCTCATCTAACCGAGGTGGTGTTTGGCCAAGCTCACCCACCAGAGGCAGAAGGGAAAGACAAACTATGGCTGTTTGCAAGGGAGAGATTTGTGTGAGAAGTGACATTTGCTAGGGATGGGGACACCAGAACCAAAGTAAGGACAGTGCCTTGAAGATACCAAAAGAGTTGAAAACCTGTGGGGTAGGCATTCTAGGCTAAGTGAGTTACAGTGAGTTCTGTGAGGAACTCACTTGCTCTGGTCATCTTTCCTCTCCCTTCCCTCCACTGTCTACCTCCAGTGGGGCGATGCAGACGTCTTAGGACTATAAAGTTGAGGGTATTTTAAATCAGTGAATTTAGGGGCACCTGGATGGCTCAGTCAGTTAAGCGGCCGACTTCAGTTCAGGTCATGATCTCACGGTTTGTGAGTTCAAGCCCTGCATTGGGCTCTGTGCTGACAGCTCAGAGCCTGGAGCCTGCTTCAGATTCTGTGTCTCCTTCCCTCTCTGTTCTTCCCTCGCTCATACTCTGTCTCTCTCTCTTTCTCAAAAATAAATAATGATAAAAAAAAATTTAAAAATCAGTGAGTTTGGTGACTGTGATGGTAAAGTAGAATATCATATGTGGATGATAAGGGGGTGCATTGTGTCTAGAGCATTGTAAAACTGTAATAGAACCATTGCAGATCTGTTTTTAAAATAGCAGACATGAAATACTTCTTGGGGGGGGCAGGTGGTAGGGAATGATTGTATCAGGGGATACTGGCCTTAATCTACCTTTCCAAACACATGCTAGAGATTTACTAGTCCAGGGCCAAACAGACCAACTACTCTTCAGCAGAAGCCTGTGATGATTCTGAGGGCACTGCACAGATGTGACCAACTCTTCTTCCTACCACAATATTCAAGGTGGGCACAGAGATGCCAGAGTATGGAGGTGAAAGGAGAAGTGCAAACTGAACATCCAGGCATTGAGCCAAAGAACTAACTAGTGCTGAGAATGGATCTTTGAGTAAAAGGAATTTTGATACAGAGTTAGACATGTGGGTCTGGAATTCTAAGGAAAAGTCAGGATGGGGGGGGGGGGCACAAGTTTCAGAACATTAATATGGAAGCATTAGAAACTGTAAGCATGAGGGTGAATGCATAGAGAAACGAGGTCCAAAGACAGAGCCTTTAGGGTCCCTGTATTATAAGGATATACTTCCTATAAAGATGTAAAGGAGGAAGGAAACAGAGATGATAAGCTAGTAAAGGTGAGAGGAGAACCAGGGCATGGTAGTATCTTGGGGCCTAACTAAAGAGTGTGTTTGAAGGAGAGAGAAGTAGAGTATGTGTTCTTTTTTTAATTATTAATGTGTTTTTTTTAAACTTGAGTAGGCTCCATGCCCACCATGGGGCTTGAACTCATGACCCTGAGATCAAGACTCATATGCTCTATCAACTGAGCCATCCAGGCACCCTGGAATAGGTGTTCTTGTTCCTAATTTCTACTACTTGAGGACCATTCCTCTTTTCTAAAAATACCCATCTGTGTCCCGTTCTTCCGACAGCGCAGATGTGGATATTGATCTTAGGTTTCAGTAATGTAGAGGTCATTGAGTGCATTCATAGTAGTAGATGTGATCATAGAATGGAGGTGAATCTGTTTAGAATGAAACTAGGTGAAGCCTAGAAAATCCAGTACAAACAACGCTTTTGAGGCAATCTACTATTTGGAGGGTGAGAATGTGAGAAACAGGGTAAGATTTTTTTTTTCTTTTATGATGCAAGAAACAATGGCATGTTTATACTCTGATGAGAATGATTTACTAGTGAAGGAAATTGCGTTTGATATAGAGGAGAAAGGAGAGAATAACTTGAGTGATGCCCTTAAGTGTCGAAGAAGACAGCATCGAGGGCATGATGGGGGAGCCTCTACCAGGAACGTGGCTGGGCTGCCACCGTAAAAGGGGGGAAGACAGAATGTACAGACTCACATTCACCAGGTGGCGGGATCTGTAGGAATACCTTCTAACTGCTTCTGTTTTCTAACTGAAGTAAGAATCAAGAAAACCAATGATGAGTGAGAATAGGAGAGAAGGTGCCGGAAGTTTGAGGAGAGAAGAAAATGTATGAAAGAGAAACTTGAGGGGTCTCTGGGCGACTCAGTCGGTTAAGCGTCTGACTCTGGTTTCGCCTCAGGTCATGATCTCACGGTTTCGTGAGTTCAAGCCCTGCGTGGGGCTCTGCGCCGACAGTGCAGAGCCTGCTTGGGATTCTTTCTCTCTCCCTCTGTCTCTGCTCCTCACCTGCTCACACTGTCTCTGTCTCTTTCAAAATAAATAAATAAACTTAAAAAAATTAAGGGGCGCCTGGGTGGCTCAGTCGGTTGAGCGTCCGACTTCAGCTCAGGTCACGATCTCACAGTCCGTGAGTTCGAGCCCCGTGTCGGACTCTGGGCTGATGGCTCAGAGCCTGGAGCCTGCTTCCGATTCTGTGTCTCCTTCTCTCTCTGCCCCTCCCCCATTCATGCTCTGTCTCTCTCTGTCTCAAAAATAAATAAAAGTGTTAAAAAAAATTAAAAAAAATTAAAAAAAAAAGAAAGAAACTTGAAGGAGAAGGAAAGTGAAGGCACTAAGGAGATACAGTATGGTTATGCCTGCCAGGCAGTGTGAGGGTCTGTTTAGGGTTACCAACGTGGATTGGAAGTGTGACTCATCAGTACCAATGTTTGTGTTTCTCCAGTCATGGTTAGTTCCACAAGTTGTTGTATGAGTGAGGCATGGAGGAGATAGAAATTGGATAAAATCCAGGCTAGAATGTGGCTTAAAAGTACCTGCAATAGAGAGAGGGGAAAATGGATGTTGAGAATATATAGAAGGCACTGATTGTATCTCTTGGCCATGGAAATTATTCTGAATAGGAATAGGAATGTAGAGTGGTAGGAGATTATATATATATATATATATATATATATATATATATATATATACTCACTATATGTATACACACACACACACATACTAATGAGTAGTAGTTTTATTTAAAGTCAAAGGATTGTGGGACCCAGGGTTCTAGTAGAGAAGAATGCTTGACCCTCGGTCATGACCAGATCTAGAAATGGCTACGGGGAATGGTGAGTTGCATGAGGACAAGTTCATTGGAGGAAAAGATTCTTAAGAGTTGAGAGTCCAGTTATTGCAAGGATCATCTATACAAGTATTAAAATCTCTATGTGTGAAGACAAGAGAGACCTGGTAAATGACAGCAACAAGGACTATAAGGCAGAGTCAGCAATATTATTCCCAGCTAGACTTGGAGGGAGGGGAAATTGTCTGGAAGTGGGGATGAGAAGTGAGGAGATTAAGCACGTCTCCAGGCTCAGGAATGCACCTGTTTGAGAAAAGCAGCCAGTGCTCAGAGGGCTAAGGACAAGACAGGCTCCCAAATTCCATTCTCACTGGTGCTGCCTTCCCCTTGCAATCCCCAGTTCAAAGTCCTGAAAGATAAACCACAAAAGACATTCTGCATTTCTTGAGGAGAAAATATATCATGTTACAATTCTGTTGTACCACCAGTTAGTATTTGGCTGACATGAAATTACTTGGCTCAAAAATAATTCTGTGAAAGGCCTTATGTAAAACAGTGGTGCTGCCATCTTGCCTCCTGCCTTTGTCCTCTTGATGGGACTTTTTGTATTTGAAATGTTCCCCTTAGCTAAGCATTGAATAGTAGCTAGGCCTAGGCAAGGCTGTGACTCCTCTGTTTTCCAAAATGCTAGAGTTATTTTGGAGCATAAGGAAATCACACTTAATTTAATTTCTTTCTTGAATACTGAACAATACATAGCCAGAATTCAAAAAAACATTTAGTTAGAACTGTTTTTCTATAGTGCTCTCTTAGCCAAAAGTCTTAGTCATAATTGTTACATCATCCAACACATACGTGCACACACACACGTGTGTATATATCATATCACACACATACACAAACTCATATAAAATATTGAAAAAAACCAGAGCAAAACAGGGCCATTTAATTTTGTTGCCTTGAGTCTACAGTGAATCTTGAAATTCCGAATGGAAGCTCAGAAGCTTAATCTTCAAAGAAAAATTAAAGAGTAATTATTAAATTTTAGTTGTTCGAGCAGGAAAATGAACAAAGCAAAAGAAGTAAAGATGGAAAATAAGGAAAGTTGAATTTTATTAAAGTGTCGCCCCTGGAGCATCCTGTTTTGTTTTGTTTTGTTTTGTTTTTTGTTTTTTTAGCGTTAGTGTATTTTGATGCAGGATGTTACATAAAAATAAACACAGATGTTAAACTGTGACAAGTTTTAATGAAGAATATGTCATTCAATGTTGTCTCCCTTTCCCCTCATATACTTGTTCTTCAGTTGGAAAGTCAGTGTCAAGACTTTTCTCCTTTATAGCAGACAGAAATTGGATCTTCGTTTTCTTCTTTAAACTTTACTCTCTCTCTAAAAACATTGGTGATATAAACACATGGGAACACATGATACCATTCATTTACATCCTTTGTCATGGCTCTGCTGCACGAAATCTCACTAATAATACTCTCCCTCGCTTGTCATTGAGCAATTCTTCCGATGATATGTAATAACAGCCTTTTCAAGGCATGTGATTCGTGAACATGGAATCTTTGTTCTGTATCTATGCTATTGGCTTCTATGTTAGACAATAGCAGTGATATAACTGGGGTTGTTCCTTTTTAATTAACTCTTATAATCATTTGTTGGAATTATAGAAGAAATTATATGCAATAAATTAAAGACCACATAAATGTCCCGGTGGAAAACAGTAAGGTCACTCTGCTAACTGTTTCAACATAGATGGGAACCTTTTCAGCCTACCCAGTTTCATTGAAATGTTAATAATGGCCTTTTCTCACAATAGCATCTCTTACATCATTCCTTTTGTCTTTCATCCAAACAAACCAAGATCCAGACATCATGGTATTTTCAGACAACACTGGAAAAGTTTCCCAGCAAAATTGCATGCAGTTAGGGTTCTTGCAGTAGAAAGTATTTAAGGTCTCAGAAAACATCGTACATTGCTCATTTCTAATATAAGCACAGAAAAACCTCTTGATATTTTATCATCAGTTAAAACAACTTATATCAACAGAAAAGAATCCCATTTCCCACCTTTGTCTCCCAATTCATCATAAAGGACCAAAAAAGAAGTCAAAATACCAAAGCTAATCCCCTTCAGGAAGAGCTTGTTTTATTGGGTGATTTTCCAAAGAATCTCTGGAAATACGTGATCCTAAAATCTATGACCTAAGTCTTTTACTCACAATGGTCATTCTTGAAGTTATCTAAATTTGCTAATAAGTAGATGCATATTTGTCAATAATTACAAATTCCCAGACTGTTAAATATATTTAATATTCTTAAAAGAGAAAAAAATAAACTGTGTTTCTTCATCAGCCCCTTGTATGTTTTTGCTGGCATGAATATTTTAGAGAACAAAAGAAAGATTGTACCGAGATAATTTTTTGATGAATTATTCTTTTCTCACCAGTGTCAATGGGCATTTATTTCTTATTTATGTTTATTTATTTGGCA
Source organism: Lynx canadensis (assembly GCF_007474595.2). NCBI lineage: Eukaryota > Metazoa > Chordata > Mammalia > Carnivora > Felidae > Lynx > Lynx canadensis. The sequence continues at coordinate 76,349,541 of NC_044303.2, read as the reverse complement.
AAACATGTCTATTTAGTTGTCACCAATTCATTGCCTTAAAGAGCTAGAAAAGAAGGCTATTTTTTAGTTTTCTTATTTGCAAATGGCATCCCATCGGTCCTTAGCAATGCAATGAAATTAAATTCCAAGACACCTGCCATTATTCTTTTGGTGTTATCTTTAAAATGAAATAATCTTAAAAGTCACAAATATTTTTTCACCCAGATGGGATGCAGATTCATTATCTAATCAAGAAAGTAATGAAATATTTAACAATAAAAGAAAATATCATGGTTGTACATGGTGTTATCTATATACTAGACTATTTAATCAGGAATGGAAAAACAAAAACAAAAACACTCATATAAGAAAAAGCTTTCCAGAAGATAGAATAACAGGAGTGAGTTACCCTCTCACTATAAACATCTAAGGACGTAAACAAAATATATAAAACAGTGCTTTGTGAGACATTTTACATCAGGGTACAAAGGACAGTGATCCCTGAGAGATTAAATATAAACAATATGGTTTTACAGTTTCCCCAGATTAAAACTGTAAGAGAGTTTCTAGGTCATGGCACATGGGAAAAGAACCCAGCCAGAATCCAGTGTCATCCTTGAGTGGAGAAGAAGGAGACCAAGGCAGCTAGACTTTTCAAGACACTATTCCAGACAGATGAGAAATTGAGAGAGGGAGTGTAAGGGAGGTCAAGGAGAGAGAGGAGTAAGAGAGGCAGGAAACTCTTGAGATTTTATGAGACTCTTCCTTGGTGTTCAGTTGAGTATCAATCAGCACTTGCATGAGAGGAAACCATCAAGGCAGGAGGAAAAATCATCTGAAAATATTAGAGATAAATCGTTTGACAGTCACACAGAGAAAGGAATAACACTTATGGCCATGAGCTATACTGGGAAACCTCATAATTTACTACCTGTTGGATAGAGTACTTAGAAAGGTCTTGCCTCACTGGGCATAAATAATTTATCGTGGATTGAGTACTTCTTTAAATTCCTTGAGAGACCATAAGGACAAGACCAAAGTATGTTAAAAAGTGTCTCCAAGTAATTTAATTAAATTTGAAAACAGGGGTGCCTGGGTGGCTCAGTTGGTAAAGTATCCAATTCTTGATTTAGGCTCAGGTCATGATCTCATGGTTTGTGAGATTGAGCCTTCTGTCCGGCTCCCTGCTGGCTGCATGGAGCCTGCTTGGGATTCTCTCTCTCCCAGCATACCCCTCCCCCACGCTCTCTCTCTTTCTCAAATAAATAAATAGACTTTAATAAATAGATAGGTTTGAAGACAAAGATCAAGAATACTTATAAGAATACAAAGTATTTAACATCAACTCTAGGAAACATTCACAATGTCTGGCATCTAATGAAAATTACTGGGCATGGAGAAAAGCAGGTGTATATGACCCATAATAAAATCTAGCATTTGAAACTAAACCAAAAATCACAGATGTTAAAATTAGTCATCAAGGACCTTAAAACAATTATTATAACTGTATTTCATGTGTTAAAGTAGATAGAAATATGGAGGATGCAAGACCAAAATCCAGTCTTCCACTCCTGGAAATAAAGACTACCCATGATTGAGATGAAAAATGTACTGATGGTGTTAACATTATGTCAGTCATTGCCAAAAGGTAATGTAAACTTGAAGACATAGCAATAGTAGCCATCTAAAATGAAACAAAGACATAAGAAGTCAATTTCATAAAGTTAAAAGAATATCAGTGAACTATGGAACAGCTTCAAGTGGCCAACTATGTGTACAGCTGGAGTTTGTAAAGGAGAGGGCAAAGGGGAGGTGGGGAAGGAAAAATGGGAGGAAAAAATGTTGATGAAATAATGGTTAGAATTTTTCAAAATTTAATGAAAACTATAAACATGTAGACCAAAGAAGTTTAAGAACCCAAAGCAAAAGAAAATACCAAAACACATCATCATCAACTTGCTAAAAATAGTGAAAAAGGAAAAATCTTAAGTGAAACCAGAGAGAAAAAGAAACTAACATAATCATGATCTCGGATTTATCATTGGCATTGTTACAAGTGAGAAAAGAGCGGATTGACTTCTTTAATGTACTGACAGAAAAACCCCTATCCTGCAAGAATTCTATATCTAACAATATTTGTCTTGTAGAAATTAAAGTGGAATAAAGACTTATTTGGACACACAAAAACCGAAAGAATTCATCACCACCAGACCTACACCAAAAGGAATATAAAAAAGAAGCCTAGGTAGAAGAAAAATAAAACCAGATGAAACTCTGAATCTCTGTAAACGTATTAAGAACACTAGAAATGATAAAAACATGGTGGCATTAGCATGAAGTTTTAGAGAGGAGAAAAGGAAGTCCACTACTATAAGCTCTTATACTATAGAGAAAGTGATATAATAGCACCTGAAAGTAGACTGTGATGAGTTAGCATTATGTGTTATAAACCCTAAGGTAACCACCTGAAATCATGTAACACAACGTTTTATCAACCCACCAAGTAAGATAACATGTAATCATAAAAAATTATTTACAGTTAATCTAAAGGAAGGAAAAAAAGGAGTAAAGTTAACAACAATACATGAGACAAATGAAAATCAGATAAAAGAGTTAAAAGCATATGAATAATACCATTAAATGTATATGGTCTAAATACCCAGATTAAAGTAAGCAAGAACCAACCACATCCTGCCAATAAAATATGCTATTATATATGAAGACAAACATATTAAAAATGAAAGAATTGAAAATATACCACACTGGGGCCCCTGGGTGGCTCAGTCAGTTCAGTGTCTGACTTTGGCTCAGGTCATGATCTTGTGGTCCTTGAGTTTGAGTCCCGCATCAGGCTCCAGCTCGGAGCCTGGAGCCTACTTTGGATTCTGTGTCTCCCTCCCTCTCTACCTGTCCCACACTCATGCTCTCTCTCTCTCTGTCAAAATAAATAAACATTAAAAAAAATTAAAAAAGAAAATATACCACACTGATATTAATCAAAATAAATCTGCAGCAGCATGTTAATATTGTTAATATCATGTTAATATCAAAAGAAAGTAGATTTCAGAGGAACACATATAGTCAAGGATAAAGGAATTTTACCATAATGATAACGGATTGAATTCATCAAACAGATGTATTTCAAATGTTCATACTCCTAATAACAGGACTTCAAAATTCACTAAGGATGGAGTGACATCAGTGTGATGGTGGATGAGGAAACTACAGGCCCTGTTTCTCCCACTGCAGCACTGGGTTTACAATGATATCAGAATACTTCCGTGAGAACTCTAGAGACAAGCTGAAAACTACGGGCAACAAAAGCAAAAATAGACTAATGGGACTACATTGAAGTGAGAAACCTTTATGCATCCAAGAGTACAATCAACAAAATGAAAAGGCAATCTACAGTGGGGAAAAATTTGCAAATCATATTATCTAATAAGGAGATAATCCAGAGTATATATTCAGAATATATAAAGAATTTCTACTACTCAACAACAAAAATGGAAATAACCTGATTTTTAAAAATGAGCGAAGGACTTAGAGACATTTCTCCAATGAAAATATACAAATGGCCAACAAGCCTATGAAAAGATGCTCAACATCATTAGAAAAATGCCTGTCAGAACCACAGTGGGGTATCCCCTCATGCCCATTAGGATGGCATTATAGAAAGCAAACACAATAGCAACAATGACAACAACAAAAACAAAATAACAAGTTTTGGTGAGGACATGAAGAAATTGGGACCCTTCTGCACTGTTAATGGAATTGTAAAATGGTGCAGCTTCTGTGGAAGACAGTATGGAAATTTCTCAAAAAATTAAAAACAGAACTACCATATGATCCAGCAATTCCATTCCTGGGCATATATCCAAAATAATTGTAAGCAAGGTCTTAAAGAGATATGTGTACACCCGGAGGAGCACTAGTCACAAGAGAGAAAAGTTTAATAGCCACCCAGATGTCTATTGAGGGATGAATGGATAAACAAAAATGTGGTGCACATATACAATAGAATATTATTCACTCCTAAAAAGGAAGGAAGTCCTGGGCACCTGAGCGTCCAACTTTGGCTCAGGTCATGATCTCACGGTTCATGAGTTCAAATCTCACATTTGGGCTTGCTGTTGTCAGCACAGAGCCCACTTTGGATCTTCTGTCCCTCAGGGTGCCTCGGTGGCCCAGTCAGTTAAGCTTTTGACTTTGGCTCAGGTCATGATCTCACACCTTGTGAGTTTAAGTCCCATGTCAGGCTCTGTGCTGAATCTCAGGGCCTGGATCCTGCTTCAAATTCTGTGTCTCCCTGTTTCTCTGTGCCCCCCCCCCCCACTATTCATGCTCTGTCTCTCTCTCTTTCTCTCTCTCTCTCAAAAATAAATAAAACATTAAAAACAATTAAAAAAAATGGATCCTCTGTCCCTTTCTCTCTGCCCCTCCCCTACTGTGCTCTCCCAAAAATAAATATTTAGAAAAAAAAAGTAAGGAAGTCTTGCTGCTACAACATGGATGAACCTTGAGAACATTCTGCCAAGTGATATCATCCAGTCACAAAAAGAGAGATGCTGTATGATTCCATTTATATGAGGTACATAGAATAGCCAATACTACAGAAACAGAAATAGAGAGTTGGTGGGTATATGCAAGGTTAAAAAATTCTGGAGATGTGTTTTGCCACAATGTGAATATACTTAACACTACTGAAGTGTACACCTAAAAAAAGGGTAAGATGGTAATTTTATGTTGTGTTTTCACCATGATAAAAAAGATTGATTAAGTAAAAATTGATAAAAGAATTAGATAAATTTTACAATTATGCTTTGATATTTTAATATTTAACACTCCTCTCAACACCTGCAGAATTCACATTATTCTTAATTTCACATGTAACATTACCAAGGTCAACCATATTCTGGACAGCAAACAATTCTTTATATATTTAGTATAATTCATATATAAAATATGCTGTCTGATGAATATAAAATTAAGTGAGGAGTAAATGACAAAGGTTTCTGGAAATTACTGAATTATTTGGAAAGTAAATAACATACTTCTGAATAACTTGTGTGTCAAATGAGAAACCAAAACAGAAATTAGAAAATATTTTGAATTTAATATAAATGCAACATATCAGAATAAGAAGTGGGATACTACTAAAGCAGTGGTCTAGGAATGAATCATACTCGACCACTGTGTTAAAAAAGGAAAGGCCTCAAATTAGTCATTCTGCTTTCCAACTTAAGAAATTGGAAAAATATTTGCAAATTAATCACAAGGTAAATAGTAGAAAGAAAATAATGAAAGTCAAAATAGTAACAAAATAGAAAACAAAAACCTATAGAAAAAAATATAAGCTAAATGTGATTATTTAAGATCAATAAAATTGAAAAATATCTAGCTATAATGATTTGAAAAAAAATGAAGAACCAAAATACAACAAAATACAAAACAAAACAACAGATAAAAGTAGAGGTGACATTACTACAGATACCATAGATACTAAGAGATAAAAAGCAACCGACACCACCACCAACAAAACCCCCAAAACAGAATATCATGAACAACTGAGTGCTAAGAAATTTGATACCTTAGGAGGAATAATGGACAAATTTCTTGAAAAACATAAATTGTCAATATCCACTCAAAAGTGCTTTACAACATAGTTAAAAATCTTCCCACAAAGACAAATTCCAGCTCAGATAGCTTCAGTGTAACTCTCTATCACCGATTTAAAGAATATTTATGATGCTAAGCAAAATTAGTCAGAGAAAGACAAATATTATATGACTTCACTCATATGAGGACTTTAAGACACAGAACAGGTGAACATAAGGGAAGGGAAGCAAAAATAATATAAAAACAGGGAGGGGGACAAAACATAAGAGACTTAAATATGGAGAACAAACAGAGAGTTACTGGAGGGGTTGTGGGAGGTGGAATGGGCTAAATGGGTAAGGGGCATTAAGGAATCTACTCTTGAAATCATTGTTGCACTATATGCTAACTAATTTGGATATAAATTAAAAAATAAAATTATAAAAAAAAATAAAAAATAAAAATTATGTTTAAATTTTTCCAGAAACTTTAAAAGGGAAAAATGCTTCCCAACACATTTCTATGAGCCCAACTTTACCATGATACCATAACTGAAGATATTGCCAGAAAAGAAAACAAGAATAATGTCATTTAAAAGCAAACAGGCAAAAATTCTGAACAAAATTTTAGCAAATCAAACCCAATTATATACAAAACATAATACATAATGAACAGGAAGAATTTATCTTATGAGATAATGCTCAGTTTAATATTTGAAAGCCAGCACAATTTTTCGTACTAATAAACTGAATGTATTCTTGAAAAATACTTTAGCAAAGTTAGAAATGTCTTAATCTGATACATGTCATCAAAAACAAAAGCAGGCCTATAGTTAACATACTCAGTGGTAAAAGGTTGAATCTTTTCTTACCCAAATGAGGAGCAAAATAAGGATCCACTCTTACCTACATCTCCTCAGCATTTTTACTGGACTTTCTAGTCAATGGAATCAGGAAAGAAAAAGGGGAAAAAAAACCCCATCAAGGTTAGGAAAGAAACACAACTCTGTTTATTGATCAGAACTCCAGGCTTTTTTCTTTTTTTTCTTTCTTTCTTTTTTTTTTTTTTTTTTTTTTGGTAGAAATTACATTCTAAAATAAATTTTGAAATCCAAAGGATCTAAATAGTCAAAATAACTTGGATAAAGAAGAACAAAGCTGTAGCACTAATAATTTCTGATTCTATGACTTGCTATAAAGCTATAGTAATGGAGATAGTTATGTATTGGCATAGAGATAGACAAATAGATCAAGGGACTACATATTCCAGAAATAGACCCCTACACATGTAGACAACTGAGTTTTTACAAATCAGTTCAGTGTAGAAAGGATAGTCCTTTAAGCAAATAATGTAGAAATAATTGGATCTAAAAAAAAAAAATAAAAAGATCTCCAATCTGTACCTTGCTCAATATAAAATATTAACTCAAAATTTATCATGAATTTATACGTAAAACTAAAACCCATAAAACTTCTAAGAGAAGAATGCCTTGTGACTTTGATAATGGGTTAGATACAGATGCCTTACTGCACCAAAAGCAAGATAAAAAAAAAAAGTAAATTGGAGGTCATCAAAATTAAAACTTCTCTTCAAAAGGTACTGAGTAAAAAAAAAAGGCAAGCCACAGATTGGGGGAAATATTTGCCAATTTCTGTATCTAATAAAGAATGTTCATCTTTCTGTATAACCAAAACTTTATCAATAGAATATTTGGTTTAAGAATAAAAACCAAAAGCTCTTTTAAGGTCTTGTTTTGTTCACTTAGGCACATATCAAATATTTAATTATGTGCTTGGTGTCTGAAAGGATGTATATGAAGACATTATCATGTTTGGGAAAGAAAAATCAGATAGAAATTCTGTCTTCATGCCCTCATACAGAAAAAAAAAAAGCCACAAGATAAGGCAATTAACTAAATTATTTTAAATAATTAAGTTGAATGATGTTTTGTAAAGTACATAATACAGAACTTAATATAGACCACATACTCAGTAAAGTAGCACGTCGTTAATAAACGAGAGCAATCAGTCATATGAAAAAGATAAATACAATAGCATGGGAACTTAAAGATAGAATAGTGTGTGTGTGTGTGTGTGTGTGTGTGTGTGTGTGTGTGTATGGAGGATTATGCTTAGGGGAAAGGTGAATGTCCAGAATGCTCTGTGAATGGGAGAACTTTGAAAGCTGATTGAAAGCAGTCTGCAAGCATATGTTTACAGGCCATATGAAAATAAGGCTGGATAAATTGATGGGAAGAAGAGGAAAGAAAAAACTGAGAAAGAAAAAATTGAGGTCTGAATTCCATATTACCTTTATATGTCATTGATTTTTCCTTTCTGTTCAGTATAATTTTTTTTTAATAAAGGAAGAATGAATTGGTAGTAAATAATTAAATTACCGGCTTTAGGGTATATGCCAAAAAATTGGAGATTTGGAAGTTGATTATATGTGAGGAGATAGCCACCTTCTCTTAAAAAACAAAAAACAGAAAAAAAAAAAGGAAAACAAGAACAAAAACCAAATACAGACTTTCCATAAAAAGTTCCCCACACTAGACTTCCTCCTGGCCTCCACACCTTTCTGTCCTCAGTGTGTGCCTTCCTTTTCTCACCTTGCTGACCCCACAAACCACGATGAAGTCCATTCAGCAGTTTCTAGCTGTAAACTGTAAGTTACAGGGAGAAATTCACATTTACCATGGGAATTTGGTTCAGGAATTTGGATGAGGTGTAAGGCTCTGCTTTTACTAGTAAAAATTCCTAGACCTACAACTGTGTGCAGAGAACACCGTTCTAGGCACCGGATGAGAAATGCCAAAATACTCCGGAATATCCTCCATCTGTGCAATACACAGAATACGGATGATAGAGATCACAGACCTGCATATTCACAGGAGAGAAATATAAGCGAAGAGAAATGGAGTGTTGAATATAACCAAGGCTTATATCAAGGTCCTGCAGCCTGTGGCCGCCATAATTTGTTTTGCATCTGCCTAGATGCACCTTCTAGATTTATGCACGTTGTATGTCACGTGAGGTATCGGGGGGATTTAGTTTCATGCTTATTTTTTTAGAAGTCTTTTTACAAAGGTTCGGTGTTTAAAAATGTTAGCGAGGGTTCAACAGTGACTGCATATGTTAAAGGAATCTTCTCTGAATTGTTCAATGACGTGGGTGGGCACAATTGGGTGGTCCAGTTGATAGAAGATCGCTTGTACTTTGTGGGGTGTGGTTATAGGTCATGAGAGATGGCCTAATTGAAGAGCCATCTGTGCACCCTCCCCCTCTGCCTTATCCCTTCTGAGGTGAACACAAGATGCCCATGCCGCATTCCCTCTCCCATTGGCCCATTCCATTATGTCCTTTAAGTTGAATTTCCCTGCATTGAAATCATTCCATCAGTCTCCCATTTTATACAGCTCTCTTTGGCCAAACACACATACTCAGGAATAAAGCAAAGGAGAGCTGCATTAACCTTCCTTTCAGATTCGTGCACACATTCTCCCCAGGGATATTTTGTCGACTTTAAAATTATCAGGGCACTTTCTCATTTAAAAGTATGCAGTCTCAGGGCATCTGGGTGGCTCCGTCGGTCAAGCATCTGACCTCAGCTCAGGTCATGATCTCACGGTTTGTGAGTTCGAGCCCCGTGTCGGGCTTTGTGCTTACAGCTCAGAGCCTGGAGCCTGCTTTGGATTCTGTCTCCCTCTCTCTCTCTGCCTCCTGCCCCCCCCCCCCCGCTTGTTCTCTTTCTCTTTCTCTCTCTCTCTCTCTCTCTCTCAGAAATAAATAAATAAACGTTAAACAAGTAAGTACGCAGTTTCTGTCTATTACAGAGCCTAACTTCTTAGCATAGCTCAGCATATTTTTAACTTCCTACCTTTCTGGCCTTCCCATAGCCTTCATGGCCTTCATGGTAGCCTTTCCTGCTACCATACTGCATTCCTGACACGTCCAGAAATGTATGAGGACTGGCCCACGCCTTTGCTCACACAGACGCCTCACTCTGGCATGTGTTTAACTTCCCTGTCCTTGTGGTTCACCCCTACTCATCCTTGAAGACGTGTCCTTCTGGTGTCAGCAGACCTAGAGCACTTCTCCTCTCCCACCAGGGTGAGGTGATTGTCCTTTTGGGTTCCTTTTTTCAGTGTACTTACTAATAAAGCAACACACATCATGGTCTCTACTACCCCATTAGACCCTAAGGGTTGTTGATACCTTATGTTGGCATCTGTGCCTGGCACACAGTAGGCACTCAGTAAGCATTTATTGGATCGAAGTAAAATAAATAGTGTTTCAGATGATCAAATACAGAGCATAGTTTTCAAAACCTAAATAACGCAGTATGATCTTCTGTATCATAAATTGTAAAAATTCACTGATACACAGGCAACCTTTGGTATGCAATTTACATAGGCACCACAAAATTCAAAAAGCAACATTATAAGTATTTTCAGAAAACTCTTTGGCTTACTAGAGAGCCAGATTTTCTTGAAAAGGCTCCTTCCTTTCCAGGGAAATGGTTTACTTCCAGACACCTGAGAGAGGAGCCTCTCAAGCCCGGGGCGGTGCGTTATCTGCAGAAGGGCAGCATAAGGCCGTGATGTTGAGGTGGGTCCGAAGTTTAGACTGCCCAAGTGCTAATTGTGTACCCTTAGGTTAGCCCTTTTCCCCCCCAATTTTTAAAGTTTTGATAAAATACACATAACATGGAAGATACTATATTAATTATTTGTAAGTGTGTAATTCACTGGTATTCAGGACCTCCATACTCTTTGTACATCCATCACCTCCATCCATCTCCGGAACTCTTCATTTTGCAAAAATGCGACTCCGTATCCATGAAACAACAGCTCAGTGGTCCCCTGACTCTGGCCTCTGGAAACCACCTTTCTACTACTCTCTGTCTTTATGATTTTGATGACTCTAAGTACCTCATGTAAGTAGATCATACAGTATTTGTCTTTTTGTGACTGGCTTATTTCACTTAGAAGTCTTCAGAGTTCATCCACCATGTAGCATGTGTCAGAATTTTCTTACTTTTTAAGGCCGGATAATATTCCCTTGTACACATGTATAGCATTTGGCCTATCCATTCATCCATCAGTGGACACAAGGGGGGCTTGGCTTCAACATTCTAGCCATGGTGAATGCTGTTATGAACACGGGTGTGCAAATAACCCAGCCTTTTTAAACCTTGGATTCCATATGCAAAATGAGAGGGATAATAATACATAAAACATTAAGCTGTTGAATGGATTGAATTAAATGATCTACGTAGAGCAATTAGCACAGCTGGCACACACGTAATTTTAAAATAAAATGTTAACTCTTATTTTTATGGAAGTGTTAGCTCCACACAATTTAGCAATGTACCTTTCCAGGGCTCCAGGAGCTGAATATTAAATGTCACCTAGACAAATCCAGTATCAGCAGAGTATAGTGAGAGCGGGCTGTGAGGCCACAGCTGTGTGTCCACTGAACTGAAATAGTTTGTTGTTGTAGTTGTTGTTGTTGTCGTCGTCGTCTTTTACCTTAATTCCTAGAGTTGTGTGTTTGCGTTTCGTTCTGTAGAATGTTTAACAGGCCACATGTTGGAGAGGTCTGGAAAATTATGACTTCCCATATCTAGCCCCTTATAGGTCTGATCATGTGAGTGCTTGACATCATTTATCTTTCCATTTATCTATCGCTACAATAATAAAAGATGGGATTCAAGTGGCTCTTATCTGCAGTGGGAGAGTGGATGTATTTTATATGTCAGTTCTTTAAAAGGGGAAACCTTTCAGAGCTTTTCAGAAAATATCACTGAGGAGTTAAAGGAGTTGAGGAAGAACATTCTGAGTACTACTTGTTAGGATTACTTTTTGGCTGCTTTAAAAGTAATTATAATTTTCATGGCAGCATCTATTAAAATGGCTTTTACCTGACAGTATTTCTGTTATAGTTTCAGGTCATTGTGAGAATGAAGGGGAGCAAGGAAGGCATGAAGGGAAATGGGAGTGTTTACCAAGCAGATTGTCTCCGACAAAGGGAGCCAAGTGCCGAGAGCCTTGATACTTGCAGAAGACAGATGTTATGTATGAGGCCTAAGAATCTTCTCTAGCTCCTCAGAAGCCTGCTCTATCAGAGAGTGAACACGTAACACAATTTCACTTCATACCCCTATTTCTTTATTAGATAATTTTATTTCAAATCTACTCCTAGAATTTAGTAATACTCTGGGAGATAAATTTGTGTGTGTGTGTGTGTGTGTGTGTGTGTGTGTTATCATTTATGTTATCAAGGATAGAGAGATATATTCCTTTTTATTCTTATGTTTGGAAACAATAGCTGTGATTATTGAGCACTTCTAAATGCCAGATGGCACAAGACAATTTTATAGATCATTAATAAATGTCCTCAGCAAACATTTGATTACGTACAAATCATCTCATTTATCCTTGGGAAGAGATATTTGAAATTATGCAGCTTTTCCAGAGTGCTTCCAATATCTATAAAAGAGCAAAGGCTGATTACAGATCTAACTGATTTCCAAACATATGTTTTTCTGCACCATGTGTAACACTGCACATTTGTGGACACAGAAGCCACATATCTCTTTAAAAAAATCAAACAACTGAATTTTACTTTTCTTTTAAGTTATTTATTTTGAGAGAGAGTAAGAGCATGCATGAGCAGGGAAGGGGCAGAGAGAGAGACAGAGAGAGAGAGAGAGAGAGACAGAATCCCACAGACTTTGTGCTGTCAGCACAGAGCCCAACACGGGGCTTGATCTCATGAACCATGAGATCAAAACCTGGTCTGAAGTCGAGACTCAGATCCCCAACCAACTGAGCCACCCAGGCGCCCCAAAATGTCTACACTTTACTTTTAAAGGACTTACATTCTAGATTCACCATAGACCAAATAAATCAGGTGTTTACATGTTTATTTTTGTCTCTGAAGAACTGAAAATTTCCTAGAGGCTTGAAGATTTAGTGAGTATAGTCTGATATTCTGGAGGCTGTGCATATGTTGATCTCATTCAGTCAGCTAGTGGATAAGGAGTAGGGACAAGTTTGAGAGTGAATAACCCAGTAACACGTTTGGCTTCTGAGGGACAAGTTTGAGAGTGAATAACCCAGTAACACGTTTGCCTGCGCCTTTGTATCTAGTTAGGAAGTTTTGCATCTTTTTTTAAAAAAAAATTTTTTTAATGTTTATTTATTTTTGAGACAGAGACAGAGCATGAACAGGAGAGGGTCAGAGAGAGAGGGAGACATGGAATCTGAAACAGGCTCCAGGCTCTGAGCTGTCAGCACAGAGTCCGACGCAGGGCTTGAACTCACGGACCGCGAGATCATGACCTGAGCTGAAGTTGGACGCTTAACCGACTGAGCTCCCCAAAGGCCCCTGAAGTTTTGCATCTTTATATCTTAGGATAAGTCACACTTTGAAAAAAAAATGCTATATTGGCAGCAAGTGTTCCTAATATTAGAATATTGCCATTGTTTCTGCAACTTTGTGGCGTGTCATTTTAACTAACAAAATAATCTTTCCATGTATTTATCCAAAAGGAAATTTATTGCACCAAATAAATATAGCACAGCTTCATCTGTAGTCATTAATATTTGACAAGCAGTTACTGTAATCCATGAATAATCTAAAATGTAATTTCAGCCATTTGTTTGAGCTCTCTCATTTATTAATTTTTTTAAACAGTGCTTCCAGAAGGAGGAAAATTGATACCTTTTCCCTATTATAACGTTAGTACTAATAGTGATAAAGTTAAAGCTGGATGGTAGTTTGAGGGAGAAAGGAACCATGTAGGTTCATTGTGTAACTTGGGTAAATAGCCTCCCAGTTATCTAGAACTAGCTGTAAAAATCTGTTGTTGGCTCCAGTTATAAGCCCTAAGATTTATATTAGACTCCCAATCCTTAATTTGCTTAGCAAGTTGTATGTATTTGATGGACTGATTTTTGAAAGGGACTCTAGAATATCAGTTAAAAATGTTTTTTGAAGCAACTCAATATGGACTAGGGAAGCCAGAGTAAACCACAACATGAAAATCTGGAAGACAGTCTCCAATTTACATTTTCTGCATATGACCTATTTTAATGAGGAAACGAAAATCATAAAATTAGCTTTTATCTAATGGCCTAAAACTCGGTTGCGAGAAGTGTTGTTGATGACAAAGGAAACATTACCTCACGTCGGCGGCGGGGAACCTTGCGGGGACCGGAATGACTCAGCTGAGCAGCTGGTAACCGAAACTCATCTTGTCAATGTCAACTGTACTCCATCTTCCCGTTCGCCAGTGAAAACACAGCCACACTTTGCTCCCGGGGTCTGGTGTCAGAAAGACCACACTCTTGGCTCCCATCCCTTTAGGGCTGTGGAGAGAATGCCAAGGCATACATACAGTATGCCCACCCTGTCAGCTGCGGGGCAGAAGCAGATGAGGAATGCTGAAGATTATGAGTCATTGCTTTCAAGTACTCAGAGGCCAAAATAGGACAGAGAACTTTCTCAATATAATTATACAGAGAAGAAGAAAACGAAGCCAGAATTGTGCCTCCGTACATTTCATTTCCGAATGTGTGGAGATCAGAAAGAAAAAAAAATCTGTTTGTGTCACTCCGTAAACTTTGGGTAAAGACATGTAAGAGACCATCCCTGTTAGTAAATTGTCCTCAAGATGAATTCACTCACAGAGGAAAGCAACTGAAGATACGGTATAAGCAAACAACTAATAAATGCTCCTATAAATACGATTAAGTAAGGATAAAGATAAAGGAGGAAGTACCAAAGAAGAAATAAAGCAATTTTCCAAAGCTTAAAAATACAAACAGTCACATCAAAGAGGATTCACTGAGGACTTGGCACCAAGAATATAAAGACGGCCGCATGGAAACATCACTTGCAATCACAGAAAATACCCCAGAAAGGGAAATCTGGTTGTCTGCGAGGGGTAAGAATCAGACTTCCATAAACATTCTTCCTGGAAGAGAGGCACATTTGACATCTATGGCCTTCTCTCCACAAATCTATAACCCAAGTCTAATCATGAGAAAACATCCACCAAGGCAACATGGCAGTGTTTTACCAAGTACCTTACCAGTACTCTTCAAAAATGTCCAGGCTCTGAAAAACAAGGGAAGACTGGGGAACTGTCTCCAGTGGAGGAGACTAAAGAGATATGAGGACTAAATGCGATGCGGTGTCCTGGATGGGATTCTAGAACAAGGAAAAAAGGACATCAGTGGAACAGCCACCAAAATCTGAACAAAGTCTGTGTTTTAGTTAATAGTGTTGCACCAGTGTTGATTTTAGAGTTGTGACAAATGCAACGTTGTTATGTAAGATGGTAAGATTAGGAAAAATTGGGAAAAAGGGTATATAGGAATACTTGTACTACCTTTGAAACTATTTTGTAAACCTAATACTATTTCCATATAAAAATTTAGAAGTTCTTACCAGAAACGCTGGATGCTTAAAGACAATAGAGGAGTGTCTTCAAAGTTTTGGAGAGAAATTGATTTTCATCCTATAGTCCCATTATCAATCCAGTGTGAGGGTCAAATCATGGTATCTTCATAACATGGAAACATTTTGGAATTTTACTTTCCACCAACATTTTCTCAGATAATGAGTTTAGAATGGTATAACAGAACAGCGGCACAAACTAAGAAAAAGTAGGATATGGGATATCGAAAAAAGTGGAAGCCAATTAGGAAAATCATAAAGGGGAATCCCATAATACTAGCAGTAGGGAAATCAGTGTAGATTGAAGGAGAAGGTAAAGGCCCTCAGGAGTGAGGCGTCTAAAAAAATTAAAGAAAAATAATCTTTTTTACTTTTTTTAAAAATTTATTTTTATTTTTTCATTTAAAAATTTTTTTTCAACGTTTATTTTATTATTTTTTTTGGGACAGAGAGAGACAGAGCATGAACAGGGGAGGGGCAGAGAGAGAGGGAGACACAGAATCGGAAACAGGCTCCAGGCTCTGAGCCATCAGCCCAGAGCCTGACGCGGGGCTCGAACTCACGGACCGCGAGATCGTGACCTGGCTGAAGTCGGACGCTTAACCGACTGCGCCACCCAGGCGCCCCTATTTTTTCATTTTAAAGAGAGAGTGCGGGGGTGCCTGGGTGGCTCAGTCGGTTGAGCGTCCGACTTCAGCTCGGGTCATAATCTCACAGTTTGTGGGTTCAAGCCCCGCATCAGGCTATGTGCTGACTGCTTGCTCAGAGCCTGGAGCCTGCTTCAGATTCTGTGTCTTCTTCTCTCTCTGCCCTTCCCCTGCTCACGCTTTGTCTCACTCTGTTTCTCAAAAATAAAATGTAAAAAAATAAAAAAAATAAAAAAAAAGAGAGTGTGAATGGGAGAGACAGAGAATCTTAAGTAAGCTCTACACTCAGTGTGGAGCCTGACACAGGGGTCAGTTCCACAACCCTGGTGAGCTGAAATCAAGAGTTGGATGCTCAACTGATTGAGCCACCCAGGTGCCCCAAGGAAAATAGCTGTATAAGATAACGTGATAATATAGTGATGTTGAACAAATAATTGATACAATAAAAGGTAATAATGTAAAAAGAGAGGATCACCTGTTTGGTTCAGTCCGTAGAGTACGTAATTCTTAATCTCTTTGAGTTTGAGCCCTCATGTTGTGCGTGGAGCCTACTAAAATTTAAAAAAAAGAAAAAGTTAAAAGAGAAAATAAAAAAGGAAGGACGGAATAAAGGAAGGATAGAAGGAAAAAATGGCAGGCAATTAGAAATTCCAAGAAAAACAAAAGGTTGTATAAAAATGAAAATACATATTTATTTCCTGCTTGGTTCTTTGAAGAGCAGTATTTAGGTAGCCATGACACTGATCACTGATTTCTGGAGAGTGTCTGAGAATGATTAGGGATGGAAATCATGGCAATGAATCTTTTTTTTTTTTTTTATGAAATTTATTGACAAATTGGGTTCCATACAACACCCAGTGCTCATCCCAAAAGGTGCCCTCCTCAATACCCATCACCCACCCTCCCCTCCCTCCCACCCCCCATCAACCCTCAGTTTGTTCTCAGTTTTTAACAGTCTCTTATGCTTTGGCTCTCTCCCACTCTAACCTCTTTTTTTTTTTTTTTTTTCCTTCCCCTCCCCCATGGGTTCCTGTTAAGTTTCTCAGGATCCACATAAGAGTGAAACCATATGGTATCTGTCTTTCTCTGTATGGCTTATTTCACTTAGCATTACACTCTCCAGTTCCATCCACGTTGCTACAAAGGGCCATATTTCATTTTTTCTCATTGCCACATAGTACTCCATTGTGTATATATACCACAATTTCTTTATCCATTCATCAGTTGATGGACATTTAAGGCTCTTTCCATAATTTGGCTATTGTTGAGAGTGCTGCTATGAACATTGGGGTACAAGTGCCCCTATGCATCAGTACTCCTGTATCCCTTGGATAAATTCCTAGCAGTGCTATTGCTGGGTCATAGGGTAGGTCTATTTTTAATTTTCTGAGGAACCTCCACACTGCTTTCCAGAGCGGCTGCACCAATTTGCATTCCCACCAACAGTGCAAGAGGGTTCCCGTTTCTCCACATCCTCGCCAGCATCTATAGTCTCCTGATTTGTTCATTTTGGCCACTCTGACTGGCGTGAGGTGATACCTGAGTGTGGTTTTGATTTGTATTTCCCTGATAAGGAGCGACGCTGAACATCTTTTCATGTGCCTGTTGGCCATCTGGATGTCTTCTTTAGAGAAATGTCTATTCATGTTTTCTGCCCATTTCTTCACTGGGTTATTTGTTTTTCGGGTGTGGAGTTTGGTGAGCTCTTTATAGATTTTAGATACTAGCCCTTTGTCCGATATGTCATTTGCAAATATCTTTTCCCATTCCGTTGGTTGCCTTTTAGTTTTGTTGGTTGTTTCCTTTGCTGTGCAGAAGCTTTTTATCTTCATAAGGTCCCAGTAATTCACTTTTGCTTTTAATTCCCTTGCCTTTGGGGATGTGTCGAGTAAGAGATTGCTACGGCTGAGGTCAGAGAGATCTTTTCCTGCTTTCTCCTCTAAGGTTTTGATGGTTTCCTGTCTCACATTTAGGTCCTTTATCCATTTTGAGTTTATTTTTGTAAATGGTGTGAGAAAGTGGTCTAGTTTCAACCTTCTGCATGTTGCTGTCCAGTTCTCCCAGCACCATTTGTTAAAGAGGCTGTCTTTTTTCCATTGGATGTTCTTTCCTGCTTTGTCAAAGATGAGTTGGCCATACGTTTGTGGGTCTAGTTCTGGGGTTTCTATTCTATTCCATTGGTCTGTGTGTCTGTTTTTGTGCCAATACCATGCTGTCTTGATGATGACAGCTTTGTAGTAGAGGCTAAAGTCTGGGATTGTGATGCCTCCTGCTTTGGTCTTCTTCTTCAAAATTCCTTTGGCTATTCGGGGCCTTTTGTGGTTCCATATGAATTTTAGGATTGCTTGTTCTAATTTCGAGAAGAATGCTGGTGCAATTTTGATTGGGATTGCATTGAATGTGTAGATAGCTTTGGGTAGTATTGACATTTTGACAATATTTATTTTTCCAATCCATGAGCACGGAATGTCTTTCCATTTCTTTAAGTCTTCTTCAATTACCTTCATAAGCTTTCTATAGTTTTCAGCATACAGATCCTTTACATCTTTGGTTAGATTTATTCCTAGGTATTTTATGCTTCTTGGTGCAATTGTGAATGGGATCAGTTTCTTTATTTGTCTTTCTGTTGCTTCATTGTTAGTGTATAAGAATGCAACTGATTTCTGGACATTGATTTTGTATCCTGCAACTTTGCTGAATTCATGTATCAGTTCTAGCAGACTTTTGGTGGAGTCTATCGGATTTTCCATGTATAATATCATGTCATCTGCAAAAAGCGAAAGCTTGACTTCATCTTTGCCAATTTTGATGCCTTTGATTTCCTTTTGTTGTCTGATTGCTGATGCTAGAACTTCCAGCACTATGTTAAACAACAGCGGTGAGAGTGGGCATCCCTGTCGTGTTCCTGATCTCAGGGAAAAAGCTCTCAGTTTTTCCCCGTTGAGGATGATGTTAGCTGTGGGCTTTTCATAAATGGCTTTTATGATCTTTAAGTATGTTCCTTCTATCCCGACTTTCTCAAGGGTTTTTATTAAGAAAGGGTGCTGGATTTTGTCAAAGGCCTTTTCTGCATCGATTGACAGGATCATATGGTTCTTCTCTTTTTTTTTGTTAATGTGATGTATCACGTTGATTGATTTGCGAATGTTGAACCAGCCCTGCATCCCAGGAATGAATCCCACTTGATCATGGTGAATAATTCTTTTTATATGCTGTTGAATTCGATTTGCTAGTATCTTATTGAGAATTTTTGCATCCATATTCATCAGGGATATTGGCCTGTAGTTCTCTTTTTTTACTGGGTCTCTGTCTGGTTTAGGAATCAAAGTAATACTGGCTTCATAGAATGAGTCTGGAAGTTTTCCTTCCCTTTCTATTTCTTGGAATAGCTTGAGAAGGATAGGTATTATCTCTGCTTTAAACGTCTGGTAGAACTCCCCTGGGAAGCCATCTGGTCCTGGACTCTTATTTGTTGGGAGATTTTTGATAACCGATTCAATTTCTTCGCTGGTTATGGGTCTGTTCAAGCTTTCTATTTCCTCCTGATTGAGTTTTGGAAGAGTGTGGGTGTTCAGGAATGTGTCCATTTCTTCCAGGTTGTCCAATTTGTTGGCATATAATTTTTCATAGTATTCCCTGATAATTGTTTGTATCTCTGAGGGATTGGTTGTAATAATTCCATTTTCATTCATGATTTTATCTATTTGGGTCATCTCCCTTTTCTTTTTGAGAAGCCTGGCTAGAGGTTTGTCAATTTTGTTTATTTTTTCTAAAAACCAACTCTTGGTTTCGTTGATCTGCTCTACAGTTTTTTTAGATTCTATATTGTTTATTTCTGCTCTGATCTTTATTATTTCTCTTCTTCTGCTGGGTTTAGGCTGCCTCTGCTGTTCTGCTTCTATTTCCTTTAGGTGTGCTGTTAGATTTTGTATTTGGGATTTTTCTTGTTTCTTGAGATAGGCCTGGATTGCAATGTATTTTCCTCTCAGGACTGCCTTCGCTGCGTCCCAAAGCGTTTGGATTGTTGTATTTTCATTTTCGTTTGTTTCCATATATTTTTTGATTTCTTCTCTAATTGCCTGGTTGACCCACTCATTCGTTAGTAGGGTGTTCTTTAACCTCCACGCTTTTGGAGGTTTTCCAGACTTTTTCCTGTGGTTGATTTCAAGCTTCATAGCATTGTGGTCTGAAAGTATGCATGGTATAATTTCAATTCTTGTAAACTTATGAAGGGCTGTTTTGTGACCCAGTATATGATCTATCTTGGAGAATGTTCCATGTGCACTCGAGAAGAAAGTATATTCTGTTGCTTTGGGATGCAGAGTTCTAAATATATCTGTCAAGTCCATCTGATCCAATGTCTCATTCAGGGCCCTTGTTTCTTTATTGACTGTGTGTCTAGATGATCTATCCATTTCTGTAAGTGGGGTGTTAAAGTCCCCTGCAATTACCACATTCTTATCAATAAGGTTGCTTCTGTTTATGAGTAATTGTTTTATATACTTGGGGGCTCCGGTATTCGGCGCATAGACATTTATAATTGTTAGCTCTTCCTGATGGATAGACCCTGTAACTATTATATAATGTCCTTCTTCATCTCTTGTTACAGCCTTTAATTTAAAGTCTAGTTTGTCTGATATAAGTATGGCTACTCCAGCTTTCTTTTGGCTTCCAGTAGCATGATAAATAGTTCTCCATCCCCTCACTCTGAATCTAAAGGTGTCCTCAGGTCTAAAATGAGTCTCTTGTAGACAGCAAATAGATGGGTCTTGTTTTTTTATCCATTCTGATACCCTATGTCTTTTGGTTGGCGCATTTAATCCATTTACATTCAGTGTTATTATAGAAAGATACGGGTTTAGAGTCATTGTGATGTCTGTATGTTTTATGCTTGTAGTGATGTCTCTGGTACTTTGTCTCACAGGGTCCCCCTTAGGATCTCTTGTAGGGCTGGTTTAGTGGTGACAAATTCCTTCAGTTTTTGTTTGTTTGGGAAGACCTTTATCTCTCCTTCTATTCTAAATGACAGACTTGCTGGATAAAGGATTCTCGGCTGCATATTTTTGCTGTCTAGCACCCTGAAAATCTCGTGCCAATTCTTTCTGGCCTGCCAAGTTTCAAAAGAGAGATCCGTCACGAGTCTTATAGGTCTCCCTTTATATGTGAGGGCACGTTTACCCCTTGCTGCTTTCAGAATTTTCTCTTTATCCTTGTATTTTGCCAGTTTCACTATGATATGTCGTGCAGAAGATCGATTCAAGTTACGTCTGAAGGGAGTTCTCTGTGCCTCTTGGATTTCAATGCCTTTTTCCTTCCCCAGTTCAGGGAAGTTCTCAGCTATTATTTCTTCAAGTACCCCTTCAGCACCTTTCCCTCTCTCTTCCTCCTCTGGAATACCAATTATGCGTATATTATTTCTTTTTAGTGTATCACTTAGTTCTCTAATTTTCCCCTCATACTCCTGGATTTTTTATCTCTCTTTTTCTCAGCTTCCTCTTTTTCCATAACTTTATCTTCTAGTTCACCTATTCTCTCCTCTGCCTCTTCCATCCGAGCTGTGGTGGTTTGCATTTGTTTTGCATTTCCTTTAAAGCGTTTTCAGCTCCTCGTGACTGTTCCTTAGTCCCTTGATCTCTGTAGCAAGAGATTCTCTGCTGTCCTGTATACTGTTTTCCAGCCCAGCGATTAATTTTATGACTATTATTCTAAATTCACTTTCTGTTATATTATTTAAATCCTTTTTGATCAGCTCATTAGCTGTTGTTATTTCCTGGAGATTCTTCTGAGGGGAATTCTTCCGCTTGGTCATTTTGGATAGTCCCTGGTGTGGTGAGGACCTGCAGGGCACTTCCCCTGTGCTGTGGTGTATAACTGGAGTTGGTGGGTGGGGCCGCAGTCAGACCTGATGTCTGCCCCCAGCCCACCGCTGGGGCCACAGTCAGACTGGTGTGTGCCTTCTCTTCCCCTCTCCTAGGGGTGGGATTCACTGTGGGGTGGCGTGGCCCGTCTGGGCTACTTGCACACTGCCAGGCTTGTGATGCTGGGGATCTGGCGTATTAGCTGGGGTGGGAAGGCAAGGTGCACGGCGGGAGGGGGGGCAGGCTTAGCTCGCTTCTCCTTAGGTGATCCACTTCAGGAGGGGCCCTGTGGCAGCCGGAGGGAGTCAGATCCGCTGCCGGAGGTTTGGCTCCGCAGAAGCACAGAGTTGGGTGTTTGCGCGGAGCGAGCAATTTCCCTGGCCGGAACCGGTTCCCTTTGGGATTTTGGCTGGGGGATGGGCGGGGGAGATGGCGCTGGCGAGCGCCTTTGTTCCCCGCCAAACTGAGCTCTGTCGTCCGGGGGCTCCGCAGCTCACCCTCCCTTTGTCCTCCAGCCTTCCCGCTTTCCGAGCAGAGCTGTTAACTTATGACCTCCCAGACGCTAAGTCGCGCTTGCTGTTGAAACACAGTCCGTCAGGCCCCTCCGCTTTTGCAAGCCGGACTCGAGGGCTCTGCTTGGCTGGCGAGCCGCCCCTCCGCCCCGGCTCCCTCCCGCCAGTCCGTGGAGCGCGCACCGCCTCGCCGCCCTTCCTACCCTCTTCCGTGGGCCTCTCGTCTGCACTTGGGTCCGGTGACTCCGTTCTGCTAATCCTCTGGCGGTTTTCTGGGTTATTTAGGCAGGTGTAGGTGGAATCTAAGTGATCAGCAGGACGCGCGGTGAGCCCAGCGTCCTCCTACGCCGCCATTTTCCTGCTCCTCTCCATGGCAATGAATCTTATGTTGATGTGCTTTGGAGAGTGATATCCTTGCATGGCTATCTGATATCTTTTTTTTTTTTTTTTTAATGGGATAGAAATGAATAGTAATTCAGAAGTTTTCATAGAAAAACGTCAGCTACAAACACTCATCCTTTCTCTTTCATTTATGAAGCATGCATTGAACACCTAAGGTGTTTGGAAAAACTTAGGTGAATCATTCAAGGTACCACATCTAAAAGCTGGTAGGCAAGACCCATTGTATCCAGATCTCATTATAGTACAAGGAGTTAAATTCCCCAAAATAGTAATGCAGTGTGCTTTGTGGGAACATGGAGGAACACGGATACATCACATCTAGGAAGAAGTATTCAAATTGGCTGTCATTTCATAGTGAGCCAGATTTTCCAAGTAGAAACTATATTCTGTTATAAATTTAGAGGTTTTTGTAGTGGGTCTTCTCTGTAGCCATGCTTATACTGAGGTTGTATTTAACCTACCCGTCTAGAGCGTTTGGTTTACAAAAATGTTTTGACTGCCAACAGGAAATACCATGAGCCTTAGGACAGTGTGTTTCATTAGTAGATATGCTGCCTGAAACCTGCTGGGTTGGGGCTATGGCGTAGGGGTATGAATTAGAGATCCAGAGGGAGGAGCAACCTTCTGTGAAACATATTTGCTTATCTGTCTTTGGACAAAATAAGCTTTGGGCAGTGTTCCTTACATTTGCATATCTTATCTTTGTTGACCTAAGGATATACTTATTTGACTACATCATATCTCTGATCTTCTAGAATACTATTAACCTGAGGTTATTTCCAGATTCATATGGTATTCATTGAATAATAATATGCTCTGATATTGTGTACTGGATGAAATAAACTAATGAACCTCCTTTACTTTAACTTACTACTAATTAATTGCCAGAGAACCTTTATTCAAGGGGTTTTAGATATGGAGGGGCCAACAAAGGAATGGGCTGGATGGAAATGTAAGAGCCTGTAAGTAAGTCCATCTGGATCTGAGTTAGGTAATGCCGGGTAATTGACGCAATGAGAGTAGAATGAAGTCAGCTCAAGAGGCAACGTGTGAAAACATCCTGATAGGAGAGAAGAGCTGCTTCAGTGGGCAGGTTGAGGACTGAGAGAAAGGTGTGTGAGAGAAATTGGGGAAATGGAGGGCTGGTGTTAGTGGACGTGGAAATGAGACCAGGAAGATGAAGGACGGACTGATTGGTAAATAGCGTGAAATCCAGATCATACTGTGGTAAGAGAAAAAGATTAAAAGCATTATAATATGTTGGTGGCTCCTGAATTACATTTTTGCCTAGCATTTGAATGTTAGAAAGAATGGGGGGAATACTCCAGGTTTCGTGTCTGTTTTAGCGAAAGGGTCATGATGACAGTGAAATAAAAATGATGAACAGGTATAGATGAAGAGGCTGGTTTTCTTCTTCACAGGAAGCAGCTGTGAACTGCTAAAAGATACAATGTTTGGGTTGTTAAAATACAGATTAAATTTATGGTAATAAATCATTTTATACAGAAGCAGATGAAATTATCTTTCAGCCAAAAAAAAAAAGTTTCTAAAAAATAACATGCGTAAAGACATATAATAAAGACTCTACTGTGTTTATTTCCAACGTGACAATTTTTAACCGCACAGAATCAGAACGACCTTAGCTGAGAGCATGTTTGATTCGCCCAAGAGTGGATTTAGCTTTGCAGCAGGATCTAGGATCTAGGAAGCCTTGCCAGGCTGTTGAAGGATGACTGGTAAATTTTGGAAGGCAAAGTGGTTTTGGCAGGAGAATCATGTAATAATGTAAATGTAGAATTATAGAACTATGGTAATCTATTATGAAGGTGTAGCGATAGGAATGGAGAGAAGTGATTCAACACAAATCTTTTTTTTTTTTTTTTTTTAAGAAAAACATATGAACGGGTTGGGATAAGGTTATTGGGAGAAAAAGTAGATAAAGAATGATGATGTAAAAATGAACTTGTAAGAGCAAGGACCCCATTCCATAGACAGAAATAGATTGTTAATTTTAAAGGGAAGCCAGGTTTTGGAGGAAGATGATGAGTTCACATTGGAACACATTGAATTTGGCATGACAATCAGTTATCCAAGGGGATTTCCATTTGGACAATTAGATGGGCCAGGAATAACAGACACATAAATGTAAAGCCATCGGTACACTTTCTAAAATTTATTACTTATGGGGTGTCTGGGTGGCTCAGTCGGTTGAGCGTCCCAACTTCGGCTCAGGCCATGATCTCACGGTTTGTGAGTTCGAGCCCCGCGTCGGGCTGTGTGCTGACAGCTCAGAGCCTGGAGCCTGCTTCGGATTCTGTGTCTCCCTCTCTCTCTGCCCCTCCCCCGCTGGTGCTCTGTCTCTCTCTCTTTCAAAAATAAAAATAAACATAAAAAAATTTTAAAAAAATAAAATAAAATTTATTTACTTATTTTTGAGAGAGAGCACAAGTGTGCATGCAAGTGGTGGAGGGGCAAAGAAAGCTGGAGAGAGAGTCCCAGGTGCTGATAGCACGGAGCCCAATGCTGGGCTCGATCCCATGAACAGAGAGATCATGACCTGAGCAGAAACCAAGAGTCAGACACTCAACTGACCAAGCCACCCAGGTGCCCTAGTCATGGGTATCTTAACTGAGTGAGTTAGCATGTAGGGAGTAAAATGTGGGGGCTCCCATATTTGAGGGTAGAAAGTCTAATAAAGTCTATAAGAGGAAGTTAAAAAAAAATGAGACAAGAGAAACTGAGCAATTAAGATCCATGGAGGCCAATGTAGGTAAGATTGTAAGAGGCAGATGTTACTCAGCCATCGGAGCAGCCACAGAGGCCCACGGGTAATAATGGCCTCAAGGCGGCCCTTGGCTTGGTGCTCAGGTGGTCATTAGTGATCTACAAGCAGCTGAAAGAATGAATCAGATCCATAGAAATCAAGACAGCCTAGGGCTCAGAGGGAAATAGCAGTAAGACTTGTACTTCTGAGAAGAATTCTTGGAAGGGATTTCTGTACATTTTTATTTTAGGCCAGAAGTCTTTGAGGACATGCTAGAAAGGAAGATGGATTTTTAAAAGGATGCTTAAATGAGGTGGTTGACATTTTTGGCAAAGAAAGATTTAGCTTTAGGAGACCAAAAATATTCATAGCAATATTTAGCCTCAAAATAGTGTTTGTCAAATTCCCACTGAATTTGAAGAAGCACTCCAAATTACAACCTTTTTTTTTTTTTCCTGCAGTTGCTTGTGTTTATAATATTCTTAGAGCGGAAAAGTCTGGAGTAATGTGGATTATTTTATTATTGAATATTTAACAATGAATGGATGAGATCATGGCTGGTGGCACCATTAGAAAAGATGGCATAAGTGACATTAGGACTCACAGTTTTCAACATAGGATTAAGTGAGTCCATCCTGTAAAGTACGTGTAGAGGGCATTACAGATCTCAGTAAATAATAATGAGGGAAAATAGTGGGTTTAAGTAATTCAGTTCATTCCTGATATTTCTTCTTACATACATTCCAGCTCAAACCCTATTTATTTTTTTAATTTTTTTTAATGTTTATTTATTTATTTTTGAGACAGAGAGAGACAGAGCATGAATGGGGAGGGTCAGAGAGAGAGGGAGACACAGAATCCGAAGCAGGCTCCAGGCTCTGAGCTGTCAGCACACAGCCGGATGCGGGGCTCGAACTCACAGACAGCGAGATCATGACCTGAGCCGAAGTCGGACGCCCAACCGACTGAGCCACCCAGGCGCCCCGTCAAACCCTATTTAACAACAGAGCTGCTCAAGGGGCACCTGGGTGGCTCAGTCGAGTGTCTGACTCTCAGTTTTGGCTTGGGTCGTGATCCCAGGGCCATGGGATTGAGCCCCATTATCAGCCTCTGTGCTGAGCTTGGAGCCTGCTTGGGATTCTCTCTCTCTCTCTCTCTCTCTCTCTCTCTCTCTGTCCCCTGCCCCTCTTCCCTGCTTATGCACATGCTCGCATTCTCTCTAAAATAAACAAAAAACAAAACACAAACAACCCCAGCAGAGCGGCTCAAGAACCACTGTTGGAAAGGGAGCATACCTAGTGGATGTAACTTCGTACCCTGCCTTCCCCTTTTTCTCTCCCTCTCCTTCCCTTCCACTCTCCACCACCTCCTCCAACCTTCCCCAGTTCTGGGGACTCAGCTGCCGCAAGGTAGCTTCAGTGACTTTCCATAGGTAATGCATAGTTTCTCACAAGTCGAGAGGGAAGGCATTTGGAGAAAGGACTACTGACCCCAGCTCTTTCCTTTGCTTATTTATGGCTTCTACTTGCTGGTCCCCAGTCAAGGGCCACCATGGGGACACTGGGAGATTCCTTCAGAAAACTGGAGCATAGTTATGCATCAGGCCAGAGAGAAAACCGTCATCCAATACAAGCTATGCCGTGTTCTTTCCCTGTTCTGTGTTCCACCAACACCTTGTCCAGTTACAAATAGTGCAATGTGGTGATCCTATCCGTTTTGTGGATTTTATTCATGACCCAGAAAGGGGCTGAACAGTGTGAACGGCTAGGCAGGAGAAGACAGGAAAGGATCTACTCAGAAAATCTGAAAAGGGCTCAGAGGGATTCTGTTGTCTTTTAGTTCTTTCTTTGGGAGAGAAACACAAGGAGATGCGATCTTTGCTCCGGACATGATGGCTCCTGGGAAGCCAGAATTTATCCACATCCATTCTCATGATAAGTCGCTGCATTTATTGCCGTCATGCACAATGTTTATCATGCTTCTACTCAAGCGCTGTGGTCTTACTATTTTTCACTGGTGTAGCTCTTAAACCCCACAACTTTCTGTCATTTTGTAGTTGTGAAGGAAATTCTGTAGTTTGAAGGGCCACCATAGACCCACTGGGGAAACAGTGACAGCTTATTTCCAAGACGTGGATATCTTCTGAAACAACATTTCTTCCACAGAATTAAATGCTTCTCTGGTGCCTTAGAAAGGTGATTTGCTCTCAAATGGGTGAAGTGGTTATAAGAAAGAAACACAGCAAAACAGGCGTAAGAAATGTAAACCTTAGAACAGTCCCTCTTGATTTCATATGCTTACGGAGAGAGTGGTTCCAGGATTTTGTGATAATAAGAAAACACTTAATCATCTTCTATGTACCAGGCACTTGTAGAACCCTGTGACGTTGCCCCAGATTTGATTAAACACAATTTCTCCCTAGTCTTTGCCAAATCCCAGGGTTTTTTTTTTCAAGTCACTTCAGTGCTCCCAGAGGTCTGATGCCCATTAGTGTGTCATATATGCATATGTTATGTAAACACGTGTGCAGACATATTCTGACACACATCTTTTGCATTTGTGATTTATTTTTACCCAGTCGCCTCATAAAAGATTAAAATGAAAGATTAGACTCCATTCAGAATTTCACAATGCCTCAGTAATAAATCCGTTCTCATCATTTTCGAAGGCCCGGAATGCAGAACTGGGAGGTGGGACAAAGCTGATTTGAGATTCGTACCGTTGTATACCTACTCTTAAAAAAAAACAAAAACAACAACAACAAAAAAGCGGAACCAATATACACATCGCAAATCTTAGGAAGTGGCAGGGCGAATTTGCATGATTCGGGCACATGAAACCCTTTTAGCACACAAATTCCTTCCTTTCATCTCTAAAGGGTGTCGAAAGGATACAAACATGTTTTTTGCAGATGATGTGAATTACTGACTGCATAAAGATCAACTCACACTAATGCTTCAGAAATGTGCTTTTTATTGAATGAAGATGGCATCCAGAAAAAGATACATAAGGAAAAATCATCTTTATGAGAGCCGAAGATATGGAAGGGGATGTACTATTTTTGTGTGTGTGCTATAATTGATGTTCAAGTTTTACGTCCTTCTTTGTTGTCTGCGTAAAATGTACAGCCTTGGTGGAGACATTTATTCTCAAAGATGATGAAATAATTAAATAGTAAAAAAAAAAAAAGAAAACCCGGGAATTAATTGCTCACTAGACCTTCATAACCTGTATTAAATGAGATGCGCTAACAGGTACATATGGATTCTTGCCTACTAAGGGAAACTATCAGAAGTTTACTTCATTTTTAAAATATTATGCAGTATTATTCTAAAGTGAACCCAATCAGATTTCTGTTAAAGACTATGTTAGTCAAGGGTATTGTAAATAGTTTCTCTGAGTGGAATTTTTGCACTCTAAGTCGGACAATCCAAGAACTGCAAGCTGTAAACACGAGCGTGAAGTATATGATCTAGACATAACTCTAGTGTTCTTTCTCTTACATGTGGAACAGAGCCCCAGAAAATTCCAGTGGGTAATAAAAGGTCACACATCGTGGTTGTGACAGAAGCCATGACCAAATCAGATGGTTGTAATTCTTTGGACCCACCATTTACTGGTCCTTCTACTGTATATGTTTTACTATGTCTTTAAGATGATGAAAATCTTTGAATCTTTGGCGATGTGTAATACCCAGTTTCTTGGTATTGATCTCCCAGTATTGAGGGGAATTATCCCAGGGAGCCTCTCAGACATGAAGGTTCTCTGGGCTTAACTACAGAGAGCAAATGGAATAAATGGTTCAGTTTATATAAAGGTAAGAAAGTCTGACATGGGGGTGCCTGGGTGGCTCAGTCGGTTAAGCCACCGACTTCAGCTCAGGTCATGATCTCGTGGTCTGGGAGTTCAAGTGCCACGTCGGGCTCTGTGCTGACAGCTCAGAGCCTGGAGCCTGCTTCAGATTCTTTGTCCCCCTCTCTCTCTACCCTCCCTTGCTCATGCTCTGTCTTTCTCTGTCTCTCAGAAATAAGTAAATGTTAAATTTTTTTTTTAAACAAAAAGAAAGTCGGAAGTGATCAAAAAAAAATTTTTGTCATTTCACTTTGTTTAAGCTAGTGTAATTGACTCTGTGAATGACAGGAAATTTAGAAATGCTAAATCTGTTCTTTTTTTTTTTTTAATTTATTTTTTGCCTCTTGGTTAACCACACTGAATCAAGCTACTGGATTGTGAAGCTCCATGAAGGTAAGGAACAGGTTCAGATGGTTTTATTATTCTGCCCTAGGACATCCATTGTGCTTTCTACGTAATGAACTCTTTCATTTCCATCTCTCTCCTATCTCTCTCTCTCTGACACACACACTGAATAGTTAGATGCATTTATAAGTGAATAAGTGGATAAAATATTTAGTTATGCCTGAGGGCTGTAGTAAAACCTAAGGATATGCATAGACTTGTCAAAAAGCCCTGAAATTGAGTAAAAATATTTGAAGTAAATTTAAGATTTCCTACAACCCAATGCTTTACTCCAGGGTATTTATAGAGCAGCAAGATTAAATATGTGCACTACATGACATGTGTAAAATGTCCATGGCAGCATTATTTGGGATACCCTAAATGGGAAATAGTCCAAATGTCCATTAACAGTAGAATGATGAATTACGGTATGTCAATCGAATGGAATTCTATAAGGCAATAAAAAAAGGAAGGAACTATGGGTGCCTATGTAAAGTCCTGGAAGAGGCAACAGAGTCAGATAAAAACATGTGCTCTTGCAAAATTTATAAAAGAGCAACTAAGATAATCTCAGAAACTTTTTTCTTTTTTAACAGAGAGTGTGGGAGGGGCAGAGAGAATGAGAAGAGAGAATCCCAAGCAGGCTCCGCACTGTCAGCACAGAGCCCTACCCAGGGTTCAATCCACAAACCGTGAGATCATGACCTGAGCTGAAATCAAGGGTCGGATGCTCAGCCAACAGAGCCATCACACGTCCCAATCTCAGAAACTTAAAAAAAACAAAACAAAACATTTTTTAAAAAGGTTATTTTTGACAGAGAGACAGAGCAATGAGCAGGGGAGGGGCAGAGAGAGAGGGAGACACAGAATCGGAAGCAGGCTCCAGGGTCTGAGGCATCAGCACAGAGCCCCATGCGGGGCTTGAACTCATAGACTGCAAGATCGTGACCTGAGCCGAAGTCGGATCCTCAACTGACTGAGCCACCCAGGTGCCCCCAATCTCAGAAACTTTTGACCACTAAATGATACTTAAACCGGTTTCGGGGTATTTAAGAAAGAATCCATGGGCTGAGGTGTCTTTTTGTTCAAGACTGCGTGATTGATTACTGTGGTAACACGTAACACAAAATTTACCATCCTCATCATTTTTAAGTTTCCAGTTCAGTGATACTAACTATATTCGCATTGTTGGGCAACAGACAGGCAGAAATTTTCATCTTGCAACACTGACACTCTATGCCCCTTGTAACAACTTCCCATTCCTCCTCCCCCAGCCCCTGTCACCCACCAGTCTACTTTCTGTTTCTCTGAATTTGATTACTTTAGATGCTCATATAAGTTGATCAATATTTTTTTAAAATTCAGAATAGTGACAAGAGGTTTTACTTCCCATCGATCCATACTCTCAATTATGCTATTATTTATAGTTCTGAGGTCTTGGTTTATGCTGTGTTGGGTTTTGGGGAGAAAATTGGATGATTGGCTACCATTTCAGTGTGAATCGAGAACTGCCATGTTCTCCTGTACCTTCCTGTTCTCATCTCTTTCTGAAGTCTGTTACTCAGTAAATGTATCACAGGCTTGATTCATGTTTGATGTGGGGCAGATTAAACCAGAAAAAAGAATCCAGTGGATCCCTCCCCCGCTCCTTTGTCCCACAGCATCTCTTCACTGCTTTTGCCTGATGTCACAACTGCGAACGGTGGTGTTTCGACGGTTTTGGCCGCAAAAACCTTTTTTCCAACCTAAAGCAGAAATCGTACTCGTAATTACATGTCACATAGTTAAAGACAGGTAAAAACAGTGTCTGCTTTATATTTTTACAACTTTAGATTTATAAAGTTAACTTACTTCACAATCAATATCAATTGAAATTAATGCCAGTGATTATTTTTCATTTCTTTATTTCAGGAGAGAGAGAGAGAGGGTGAGAGAGAGACTGAGTGGGGGAGGGGCAGAGAGAGGGGGAGAGAGAGAGAATCCCCAGCAGCTCCCACTGTCAGCCCAGAGCCCGAAGCTCACAAACCGTGAGATCATGGGCTGAGCCAAAATCACGAGTTGGACACTCACCCAGCTGTGCCACCGGTGATTTTGAATGTGCTAACACGTGGTTTATAACTCACTTGGGGCATACATGATACATTTAATTGAACCCTTAGGTACATCCTTTGTATATAAAAATGTTGAGGCCAAAATTTGAAGGCACTTTAAGAGCTGTAATGAAAGAGCAGTTGTGACCATCTGGAGGTGACCGTCACATTTTAAGGGCACATTTTAAGGGCAGAGTAGTTTATTGCTACACAGGAAAGAGCAGTACAGCTAACGGAGTAAAGAAAGACCATGGTGAGTGCAGAGAACTGTGAACAACTCGTGGGTCGTTCCTGGGTGGATCGACGTTTCTATTGTGAACGTCCAGCTGGATAGTAGTGTACGAAGAAAAAAAACAAATGAACGGTGGAAATCTATCTGAGGGGAAAGGACATGTTTAGTTAGCGCTCATTGAAATGCATGTGGGAAATTGAGGGGGGAGTTTTGTAGGCCGTTGAACGAGTGAGCTCGAAACTCATGGCAGATGCTTGGCCAAAACTGGTTCTCCACAGTAATTGCCATTAGTGAACTCTTAAAAATCAGGAAAAACGCAGGCCAAACTTCCTATCAATTAAATAAAAAATTGTTGTGGCTATGATGTGGATATGGTTTTATTTATTTTTATGTTTTATAAAAAAATGAACCCCCAAGTGATTGTAAGATGCACTCAACTTTAGGGACAGTGGTCTGTAGTTAATGGTGTGATGGTGTAGGGTCAACTGCATGTAGATTACAGCTGAAAACACAGGAATGGATGAGATCATCCAGGGAGTATATGTACAGCTTCCTGTCTTCAGACCAGCCCTTGTCACTCTTCTGGGCCCGATAACACTGGCCTGCGTGGATCCTGTCAGTGGGGTCTCCTGCACTCTGGCTTTTTGCAGAATCTGTCCACTGAGAAAAATCAGGAGATAGAAGGTGAAAACATTTACTTCCTGAGCTCCTTCCCTACTGGGTCAGTGAATCATTGAAGATGGACTGTAATTGTCTGTTAAAGACCATAGCTCCCTCTGGAGTCTCTGTAACCTCTCATGCCGGACTCCTTCAGACCTAGGGTGATGAGGTCCCCCTCTGTGTGCTAGCCCCATGGTTCTCAACTGTCCTCTGTTGATCTCTCTAAGCCCTGGCTACTCTTGTAGATAGTACCTTTTCCATGCTCCTCATAATTTCAGCCGTGGAAGGTTGCCACCTGTTTCATGCTAAGCCCTTGGCTGACCAGGTAGCATAAGACAAGTGTGGGCTAAAGACAGAGTCTAAGAGAAGGATTGCCCTTCACAAGACGAATAAAGGAAGAGAGAGAGAAGGGGGAGCCAAGAGTCATGAGGAGACCCAGTGAAGGTGTGGTGATAGGAGAAGAAGGAATTAGAGAGTTTAAGCGGAAGGAAAGAAAAATGTCCATCCCGTTGGTCATGGGAAGCTGCTTCCTGATGCGTTTGTGGTGTGCAGACAGCAAACACCAAGTGACAGGAGACCAGGGCATGAATGCAGTGAAGTGAGGACCAGTATTTGCATTTGATGACAGGAGGAAGAAAGAGTTTGGCGTGTATTAAAGAGAAGACTTATTTATTGAATTGCCAAACACTGTTAATGAAAACCACATTCTCTCTCCTGTGGGTATGACAGAATATGAATAACTCTGTTGGGGTGTGGACAATATACATAATTTGTCTTGTAAGGATCGGATTTTGTCAGCCCCTCAAGAAAAAAACACCAAAGAGTTAGGTCTTTTATTAAAAAATGAACAAAGTCATGAGGCTCCCGGGTGGCTTGGTGGTTAAGCGTGTGACTTCGGCTCAGGTCAAGATCTCATGGTCCATGAGTTCGAGCCCCGGGTCGGGCTCTGGGCTGACGGCTCGGAGCCTGGAGCCTGCTTCAGATTCTGTGTCTCCCTCTCTCTCTACCCCTCCCCACTTGCGCTCTGTTTCTCTCTGTCTCTCAAAAATGAATAAATATTAACAATTTTTTTTAAATGAACAAAGTCATAAAAAGACAGAATACAGAAGAGGTACAAACAAAACCCATTCTATGCCAGCTGTTCCAAGTGAGTCCTGGATTAATGAAGTCAGCAGAAACCTGCATGTCTGGACATCATTCACTACCCTATCTCCCCTTTTCCTGAAGACATTTTGCTGAGTTAGACTTTGCAGTGATATCGCTTGATCTGGAAGGGTAGTTTAAGAAACCACCCTAAAAACTTGTTTTTTAAAGACGATAGTCATTAGGTCACACGCAGTGTCTTCCTTAGGACAGGAACAATGAAAATTATGTCCTTCAGTATTTATGGCGCATGTCTTTCATTTCAAATCAGGTGGCTTGCTTTTTACCCAGGGACTGTGCTTTTGGAAACTGCTTATATTTTCCAATTACCCTCCACTGCTGAAAGTTTTGCGTTGACCTTGAAGCTCCCTGTTAGAAGGGCACGGACTTCCTAGGCAGATTTTGTAGATTAGCTTTGTTTCTGGCTTTTTACTTTGTAAAAAAAAAAAAAAAAAATCACTTACCTCAGTTTATTTTTTTTAAAAAAACACTTGTTTTGCAAATAAGTATACCCATAAAGCAAAATTATTTTTTTTCTGTTTTTAAGAAAAGGCTGAACTTAAAGCAGTCAATAAATAAATCTATCGATATAAAAGGGCATGAAACTGTCAAGTACTAGATGCTGGTGCCTGGTTTGTGTTTGGAATTGTGTGCTATTTCCCCCCTGCTTATTGTGATTACTTCTTAATCAGGCACAGCACGGTTACACCTGAGGCTGTGAGTGTCTCAGTTACCAAGTGAAGTGGAGGATTGCCATTTCCTTGATTTAAATTCATCCATCACAACAGTCACTCTTGACAGTTCAGCTCACCGATTTGTCCACATTTATGAAATTAACTGACCTATGTGCCAAATCCTTCCCCTCTTCTTATTCTTTTGCTTCAAAGGATTCCAAAAGAAAGAAAAAGGAAATGAAAGATGGAAGGAAGGAAGGAAGGAAGTAAGGAAGGAAGGAAGGAAGGAAGGAAGGAAAAGAAGAAAGAAAGAAAGAAAGAAAGAAAGAAGATAAGTACTAAAGAAGAGAAAGAGGAAGGAGAAAGAAAGAAAGAGTAAAGACAGGGAGAAAGAAAGAAAAGAAGAGAAAATAAAAGAAAGAAAAGGATAGAAAGATTGATTTTAGCTTTTTTATTCAACTTACAGATAGCACTGAAGGTCTTGGCAAAAATGAATCTAAAATTATCTGAAACTTTGCTACTTTTTTTGGTAATTTTTTTGATGTTTATTTGTGAGAGAGAGACAGAGACAGAGTGCAAGTGGGCGAGGAGCAGAGAGAGAGGGAGACACAGAAATGAAGCAGGTTCAGGCTCCCACCCAGGCGCCCCCCCCCCCTTTTATTTATTATCTATTATTTATTTATTTATTACCATGGACTGTATCACATGTAACATATGTATATCCATAGTCCGTATGCTTTGTGACTGAACTGTCACCATAATGTGCCACACATAAGAGTATAGGCTCTGGGAATAGAAGTAAAAGGGGACCTACCTCAGAGCCTGTGTGTGTGTGTGTGTTCTATTCTTCATGATAATGCTTTGCTCTTAACAAAGAACATATATAAAGTCATGTAACATGGATATACCATTAATCCAGCTTGAAGATGAAACCAACATTAAGTTAGGCATGAGGGGTTGTCTGAGGTGGATAGAGACCAGGAGGCTGGCAAGCCATAGAATGCAGTCATCAGCTACATGCATGCCTGGTTCATCACTGTCAGGAAAGACACTGCCAGTGAAAGATTTTGAAATGGGGGGAAAAAAGTATGAGAAAAAACCAGCCTCCCATCTATGGCAGGATATCTCTTGTTTTTTGAACAGATAGAAAGAACTATGTAAGTTGCAGATAAGGGACAGCAATTAAGTCTCTTCTGCCCATAGAAATGCAGATGAATTCTGTCTCAAGAAGGAACACCTGGTTCCTGGATACCGACCCCCCCCATGAAAAAAAGCCAGTTTTGCACCTATTTTTAAGTTCCTTTCAGCGTTTCTAATTTACCTATGTAGTAGAGGAAAAGTATTTTTTCCTTCTACCCTTCTGGGTTCTTGGATAGGACCCCCTGTAATGGAGGATTGACAGGGAAAAAAATAACAAACGAGTCTAATAACCTGTATACCTCCTGTACCTATGGGAGATACTCAGAAAAACTGAGTAACTCCCTGATGGCCCAAATCATCCCCTAATACTCTCTGCAGTTAAAGGAAGATCTTGGGGGTGGGGGTCAGTGTTAATGGGAGGTTCAGCAGGGGAAGCACAGGAAGTTGGGGTAGGGGGTAAGGTTTTATGCAAATAGAAGCCATTGCCTTCTCCATTGATAAGAGTGTCTAGAGATTGCATCATGCTTCTCTTCCTGGTACAGAGAGGGAGACACCCTTGTAAATAGAGATTTCCCTTACAAATGCAAATATTCCTTAAAAAATACTCTTCTGTACCTCTTTTCAGAGATTTTCCTGTGTCTAGAGTCTCAAGAATTAATCAGCCTAAATAATCAATACGCCAAAAAATATATTTGGGGTGGCAAATTCTCCCTTTCACTTACATGTGGGTGTTTTATGGTTTGAATTTCACTTCTAACCAATTCTAGCATCTTACCCAGTTTCCTCATTAATTATCAAGTTAAATAACATATTTGGTGTTGTTATTCATATTTGGTACATGTATGGATTTCATGATACTGCCTATTTAAAAAAAATATTGTTTAACACCAGTACATTTTCTTTCAGTAATGTTCCTCTTTGTACTTCTTAAATATCATGTTTTAGGGTGACTTAATAGCATTACAGCAGAGATTTATTTTAACCATCATTTTGTATGTTCTTTAGTTAAGAGTAATTATTGTTAAGAATAAATGGATCCAATTATATGTATCTATTATAAAATTGATGCCTTGAAAATACAGCATTCGGTGACTCAATGGATGGTTTTCCATCATTTGCATTTTATAAACCGATGGCATTATAAGAAACTAAGAAGTGAAAGGAAAATTAGTGGGTCCTCGTGCTGAGGAGAGAGCACACTTGAGAAAGAGAAATCTGGGCAGCGGAATGTGGGTAGATGAAAGCAGGGCTTGAGTGAAACAACTAATTTTTACTATTACAAGTGTCAGCATGTTAAGACTAGGCTTTCTTGGGGTAATTGGTTGGAAATTTCCGTTGAGGAATAGGCTGTCTATTTTAATCAAATGATATGCAGTGCATTTGAAACTGAGATATATTTGTGCCTGAGATTGTGGGAACATAGTGGTTATGAGAATTCATGTAATGCCATGCTCAGCATCCATATTCAACCAAACTAAAAAAGGATACAGAAACATGCATTATTTATCCCGTTGTTTAAGTGCCTGATTAAGGAATTTCACAGACCCATCAACAAGCCAGACAAGGGTTTAACAACAATCCCATTGTTGGTCTTCTGGCTTTCATTTGTTCTTATAATATTAACAGACAATTTCTATAAATGTTGGTCCAATCAGATTCAAGGTCTACATGACAAGACTTTGATTTTTTTTTTTTCAATGTTTATTTATTTTTGGGACAGAGAGAGACAGAGCATGAACGGGGGAGGGGCAGAGAGAGAGGGAGACACAGAATCGGAAACAGGCTCCAGGCTCCGAGCCATCAGCCAAGAGCCCGACGCGGGGCTCGAACTCACGGACCGCGAGATTGTGACCTGGCTGAAGTCGGACGCTTAAACGCACTGCGCCACCCAGGCGCCCCGACAAGACTTGATTTTGACAGACCTTTGTGGTCCACATAGTATGGTCGTGGTTTTAATTGAATTAGTTGCTTTCAGTTAAAAAAGGGAAGGTGATTTTACGTAAAAATCAAGATTTCCAACCTCTCTTTAGAAATTGTGAAATTGCCCAATACTGGTCCAATTGCTCCCATGGTGACGCCATGTGCAGAGGCTGTCCTTCTAAGACTGGGCGTGTCCTCTCCACAGCCCTGCTCCCTAGACCATATGACATTTCTAATTCCTGACCTGGGCTGTTGTAAAATGTTTTTGGTACCCACATCTCTGTCAAAAGGGAAACCCTGAAGAATAGACTTAGCCGCACAAGAATAAATGGGGAAAAGGATGCATGGCATAGTTTTATGAATGAAAAATAAATTCCAATAGAATTGTTTTTGAATCGAATAGAGTGAATGATGCTGCTGCCAAATGCTTCAGAACACTTTGGCAGTAATGAGTCTGTAAGTC
This sequence comes from Lynx canadensis, assembly GCF_007474595.2. NCBI lineage: Eukaryota > Metazoa > Chordata > Mammalia > Carnivora > Felidae > Lynx > Lynx canadensis. The sequence goes on along the minus strand of NC_044303.2, from coordinate 76,311,753 downwards.
TCTCCCTTCCCTGGGACAGTGGAGTTTGCCATTCCTGGTAGAGGGCAAAACTCCATGCTTGAGACCTCTCTCCATACTTTAAGTTCATTTGCATTTTAAAGTTTATTTATTTTGAGAGAGAGAATGAGAGAGCTTGGGAGGGGCAGAGAGAGAGGAAGAGAGAGGGAGGAGAGAGAATACCAAGCAGGGTCCCATGCTGTCAGTGCCGAGCCCAATGAGGGGCTAGAACTCATGAACCATGAGATCGTGACCTGAGCCAAAACCAAGAGTCAGATGCTCAACCGACTGAGCCACCCAGGTTCCCCCAAAATTATCTCTTTACTGCCTAAAGCCTCAGTGGCTTTATATAGGATCAGAATACAAATATAGGAACAACTGTAGTATAAACGTCCAAGAAACATTTCAGGTGCCACTATGATGTCTCTCGAATGTTATCAACCAAAGTCACCTGAATATCTCCCGGGACTGAGACCTCAGCAACTTGTAGCAGTTCATTTCATTAATGTGCATTTGTGGTTGTTAGAAAATCATTTTTATATTCATTTGATCAATTGATCCATGTTCCACACACTAGAACAGCACAAACTTAATATTTTAATTCCTATGTGATAGCCCTTTACGTTTTAAAAGCAATTACTGTGGCTCCTTGATTTTTCTTTTCCTGCCTGTTCTTCCCTGTATGATGGCAGTTTAAATCTACCACAGTAAACATTTCCTCCAAAGAAAATATAAACTGCAGAGATTCAGCTCTGGCTATGGTGAAGAGGACAAATTCATGATCAGAAATGCAGTTTAACTTCTTAGAACCCACAGCAGACACTTGGGTGCCCCAGGCTGCATGCCTTTCCAGACTCTCTTTTCTGTTTCCATTGACTTTTATCCACAACCCTTTCCAAAAGCCCTGGGCGTTATTGTGGCTTCAGTCTCTCAGAGGCACCAGGAGCAATTAACCCTTTACCTTACTTGAAAGTGCGCCCCCTTTCTGGAGATTGTAATACCACAATTTCTTGTTTTCCTTCTACAGTTCTGACTATTCCTGCTTTGTCTCCTTGAGACATGTTAATGAGGGAAGAAGAAAGATGTTATAACCAGCTCCATGAGAATTTGACACACAGAGATATATATTCTCCGGGGTGGGGGGGGGGAGGGAGGGGAAGGATGCATTATAGTGTCATGAACAGTATTTGCTGTGCCTATGGAAGGAAACATTTGCATTATTCACACTGTTACAACTTAAGTTCCATCTCTGCAGAATTGTAGGACAACCAAAGATGCACATTCCCGTAGAGTCAGATGATCATTCAGAGCTTCTGGAGTAACTCCCAGCATGTCACTGAAAGAACATCCAGTAATTTCTGCTGCCCGTTCCTGAGCTTCTCCCCTCTGACGAAGTTAATCTCTAAAGGATTCTTGATGGCAAGACAAATCTCGCTAGATTTGACTTGATTATTTACATAGAGGCAGCCAAATTTAAATTAACCATATGGGGATCCTTGAGTTTGCTTTGGAGATCAAAATCAATTATTGAGCTGCTCCTAAGGCCAAGAAGTACCGTAGTGTCTGGGGGTTTTCCTGAGGAATCCTGGATTGGGATTCTAAAAGCCTTTGTGATTTGCCGTTCCGCAGCTAAAAAACCAAACCAGAACTTAGCCTGCATTCCTGGTACATTGGGATGAATTCCTCAAATTAGCTAAGGTGTGTGATGTGCCAGGGAGTGACCTTTGTTACCACCTGAGAACTTGTAAGCCAGGTACCTGAATGCTTTTCCAGGAAAGGCTCTGCCGGTAAAGTCAACCGTGTTACTTAACAGGACTGGTTGGGCCTGATTAAATGAGAATCATTTTCCAACATGGCACTCCATGTGAGGTGTTGGTTGCACCAATTGTCCAATTATATCCCAGTAAAATAGAAGATAGAGTCTTAGAGAACGTATGCAAACATCCACGCAGATTTTCCATGAACATTAGGAGATTTAGTGAAGTTTCTGACTTGTGAGGGGTTAGTAAGGATCAGACACCTTTAAAATGGTTTATTTGGGCGCGCCCGGGTGCCTCAGTTGGTTAAGCATCCGACTTATCTCAGGTCACGATCTCATGGTTTGTGGGTTGGAGTCCCACTGTCGGGCTCTATGCTGACAGCTCAGAGCCTGGAGTCCATTTATGATTCTGTGTCTCTCTCTCTCTGCCCCTCCCCTGCTCACGCTCTGTCTCTCTTTCCTTCAAAAATAACATTAAAAATTTTTTAAATGGTTTATTATTTCAAAAGCAGAGCTTATAAAGTTGAGGGTTAGATTTGCTTCAAAAGAGGGGAAGGGCTTTGTTATGTATGGTTTAGAACATTGAAATAACAGTAGCAATATCCCCCCCCCCCCCCCCCCAACTTTCCTTTCCCTTATTAGGCCCACCTACAGAATTACTACTCCTTCTGTGGTTCCTGCTTCCATGAAGGAAGTCTACTTTGGGATCATGCACCCTGGAAAGCCTGCCCCTGTTTATTGCTACTGTCTGAGAATTATACGCACTCTTGTAACCAAACTAAGTTTGTCTGAGTTTGTGCCTTGGTGACTCACAGATCAACTACATTGGGTGAGTGGTCGCACAAAGGAAACTTTATGGGCAGCAATAAAGAGATCACTGGGAGTGACTTGCAATGCCATGACTCTCTGAGCAGAGGTGAATGGGTTTCTTTATTTAGGGTCACGATGAATATTTAGATAGAGCAGACTTGCCATCGGATATAGAGGCACCTTGTAGAGGCTATAGAGGACATAGAAGCACCTTAACGAAACATACTGATACATACATTGTGTGTTGGGTAAATGAGGCTTGTGCTCCTCTTTGGACAGAGACTTTGGTATTATAATGATGAGAGGTACCTATCAGTCACTTCAAGGTCACTTCATGGTCCATCTGTGCAGGTGGTGAGTCGGGGTTAAGTTCAAGAAAAGCTTAAGGAAAATGTGGAACAGAGGTCAGTGAATACAGACTGGTGGGTGGTAAAGATCAGGTCTTGGGGTCCAGCTGGTGACACTATCATCTCAGAAACCTATACACCAGAGAACATTCTGGAAGTAATCAATAATTAAAAGTCCCTGGGTGCAGACTTTTCCATGAAGTTCTGAGAGTATCCTTCCTTATTGAAGACATAAACTCTGGTGTGAGGCTTATATCAGAGCCTTCAGATATGCAGCAGTATAAAAACTACCTATGGATTGCAAAAAACTGAGTGCCTGTAGGGAATTTATTATAACAGCAAATAGTCTCAGAATGGAGGAGAGGGTGAGTCTCTATTGGGTATACTGCACAAACTATTTTGTAAGGGTTTGGTAATGTTTCCTTGAAGCTAAGACTATATCATGGATAGCCAGAGAAGTGGCAAATCTCTAGGGTCTTCCCATAAATTATATGCTTTCTGAAATATTTATGTTAATGATTGTTACGGACGGAGTTGTGTCCCCCACTGAGTTCATATGCTTAAGGTCTAACCTTCAATGTGGCTGTGTTTGGAGATCAGGTTGTTAAGGAAGTTATTAAGGATAAACAATATCATAACGTTGGGGTCCTGATGCAATATGATTGGTGTCCTTACGAGAAGAGAGAGAGACACAGCATTGTGCATGCATACACAAAAAGGCCCTAGAGGGGCACAGTGAGAAGGTGGCCTTTTGCAAACTAAGGAGAAAGGTCTCACCAGAAACCAACCTTGCCAACACTTTGATGTTGGACTTCTGGTCTCCAGATTTCAAGGAAATGTATTTCTACTATTTAAGCCACCCAGCCTATGGTATTTTGTTATGGCTGCCTGGGCAGATTAATACCGTAACAGTCTTCTGTTAAAACTTTATCTGGTGACAGTATAGCATCCCTTTTGATTTTACAACTTTTCCCAGGCAGCTCTTACTACAGTGTTGAGGTGAGTTAAGAAATATGGAGTATGTCAAACCTAATTATTTCTAGCACTTTCTTTTTATGAGATAAAAAACAAAAACAAAAACAAAACCAAAACAAACAAAAAACCCAAACACATCTTTGTGATTACCCACTGACCCCTAAGATTAGTTTTAAGTGTAAAAGATGTACAAAACTTTATTTTCCCCTAATTTAGTATAGAGTCTTAAGCAAAATCTAAAGAGTTTGTAGCAGAACCAAATTAGTCTGCCAAAAGCACAGCAAAGCTCATCACGAGACATCGAGTGTGCAGCAGGGACAGGGTTTATTCCTAGGCAGGAGAAGGCAGGCAACCTCAGCTCCTCCTCCCTGAGGTGGGAGAGAGGAAGGTTTTTTAGAATCATAGGGGTGGGGGTTATATGCATACTTATAAAAGGGCAAGAGAACCTAGGAATGTTCATAAGGAAAGAAGGGCATGTGCATTGAGAAAACATACATGTAGCCCATGTTCCATTGTCACTTGTGGTGGCAGGGGCTTCACATTAGAATGAGACACAGTCAGCCCCTGATGCCAGGATAAGAGATCTAGGTGTAAACAAACATGTATATGTAGATAGATAGATAGATAGATAGATAGATATAGATAGATAGTTTTAATTTGCCAAAGATTTATTCAATTATATGAATGTGGAATCTTAAAATGTTTCTGAAGTACACGTTTTAATTTTTTTTAATGTTTATTTATTTTTGAGAGAGAGAGAGTACAGAGGGGGAAGGTACAGAGAGAGAAAGAAGAGAGAGAGAGAGGAGAGAGAGGAGAGAGAGAGAGAGAGAATCCCAAGCAGGCTCCATGCTCTTGGTGCAGAGCCAGATGTGGGGCTTGATCCCACAAACTGTGAGATCATGACCTGAGCTGAAATCAAGCGTTGGTAGCCCACCTGACTGAGCTATCCCGGCGTCCCGTGAAGTACACATTTTATTTTTTTTAAATCTAGTCCTTTTAAATTATTATAAGTTAAATTTTTAATTTTCCTCGAAGTTCAGGAATAATGGATGTATTGAGTGCTTATATGTCTTTATAAGCTAATTGGAGCAGTTTTTTAAATTTTATTTTAATTTTTTTGAAGTTACATCCAAATTAGTTAGCGTATACTGCAACAATGATTTCAGGAGTAGATGCCTTAGTGCCCCTTACCCATTTAGCCCATCCCCCCTCCCACAACCCCTCCAGTAACCCTCAGTTTGTTCTCCACATTTATGAGTCTCTTCTGTTTTGTCCCCCTCCCTGTTTTGTATTATTTTTGTCTCCCTTCCCTTATGTTCATCTGTTTTGTCTCTTAAAGTCCTCATATGAGTGAAGTCATATGATTTTTGTCTTTCTCTGAGTGACTAGTTTCACTTAGCATAATACCCTCCAGTTCCATCCATGTAGTTGCAAATGGCAAGATTTCATTTTTTTTGATTGCCGAGTAATACTCCATTACACCACACCTTCTTTATCCATTCATCCACTGATGGACATTTGGGCTCTTTCCATACTTTGGCTATTGTTGATGGTGCTGCTATAAACATGGGGGTGCATGTGCCCCTTCGATGGATGCTGTATCTAGTAGTGCAATTGCTGGGTCATAGGGTAGTTCTATTTTTGGTTTTTGAGGAACCTCCATACTGTTTTCCAGAGTGGCTGCACCAGCTTGCCTTCCCAAGTTTTTTTTTTTTTTTTTTTTAATTTAAGGAGAAAGGAAAATATTTCATATCCACAAGAAGAAATCAAGCTCTTTTTTAATCACAGACATGACATTAGAGAGCTCATAGCTTCATTCAGTGACTTTAGCCACAGGCCAAACATACAGGCAAAGATACAAAAATTTATTAGTCCACATCAAAGAGCTGTTTTATTCCCAGTGCATATGAAATCCTTAGTTGAGTTGAGCTCATGAATAGAAAAATAGACAGTAAGACCTACTGAGATTATCTTTAATCTTTCATTCAAAAAAGAGGAGATCTACAGAGATACTCAACTTATCAGATCATAAAACCAAATTCCTAATTGTTTCCTCCAATCAGGAATTACATGACCAGGCATGGATTAGCCTGGACAAAACAAAACACAAAGTTAGTAGGAGAAAAAAATGTGCAAGAAACAGAGTTAACCAAAGTTAAACTTTTATTGCTACTTTTGATTCTTTGTGTGTAGCAGGAGCCATATAGTTCAAGGCTTAAACCGGCCATCAGGTGTCATTCTCTAGCAGCTACATTTAACTGGATTTTGTTATCAGCTGAACCTTTTGATAGATGACCTACCCCTACACCTGTTAATAAATAATTTTCAAAAAACTAAAGTCATGCTGCCCAGGCAAATTGAAAATAAACACATCCAAATTTTATTTAACTTACCCATTAATGAGGGAAGCAGTGAGATGTTGAAATCAGTTCGCACAAATTTATATTTTCAACCCGCCTCCACTGATCCAAGCCCTTTCAACGATTGCTTATTTGGCATTCCATCGGGATGTCTTAAGTGCCTCTCGTATTCTACCGTGTCACAAAGGGAATTCCTGATTTTCCTTCCCAGACCTCTTCCAGTTTTCTCTGTTTCTGACAGTAGTTCTACCTTATGTCAAATTACTTATGGCCAAAATCAAAGACTAATACTTGAACACTTTTTTCCAGTACTTGTACACGTCACCATGTCCATGCTGTTACAGCGTTTGTGGATTTTTTCCTAAACATCCTTATTTTGTCTCCTACTGTCATAACCACCTGGGCTGGTACTCTCCACCGTTATCTCCGTTCCACGAATACCATTTCACACAACGTAAGGGTTAGCCTCCTTTTCTGCCCCTTGCCTTTGCTACTTTGAGCATCCTTTATCCATCCAAATCATTTCTCGTATATTAGCCACAAGGATAGTTGCCAAATGCAGATCTGGCAATTTATCCCACTACTAAAAGCCTTTCACGATTCCCCGTTGTTATTCGGTAAGACCCAGCCCTCTGCCCGGCCTGCAAGGCTACCTGCTTCTGATGCTTGCTAACCCTTCTCTTCTCTTCAATGTCATGGTGAACCAGGCTCTCGCCCTTGCGGGTTCAACCTTCACTGATTTCTTTACACGTCTTTCAGTGTCTTCCCGCTGCGGGGTCTTGCAGGTGCTGTTTTCTGTCTTGTAATGTTTTTCTTCTAACTCTCCACTTCGGTTCATACCTATGATCATTCAAGTTCATCGCATTTCTTACGTTGTCAGGGCTCTCTCTTCCTTGAGGGCCGAGATAAGGCCAGACACGACCTGCCTCCCATGCACTTGAAAACCATTGTAATCTTATACTGTCTTTTGTGAAAATGTGAGTGTTTTCTCTAACTTTGCTCTGTAAGTTTCAGGAGTACAGAGCCGTGTTCATTTCCATGTCTCCTATTACTAGAGCACAGTGTATAGTGAGCATAGGTCTGTATTTTGGCTGAATTCCTGAAACTCTCTTTTGTTGCCTTCTCAGTAAGATGATGGCAACAATAATATCACCCTTCATACAGATGTTTTCTGAGAATTACTGAAGAATGCATTCAAATATTCCTTGAGTACTGCTCAAGCATTTCCATATCACCTGTCATTCAGATTTCCTTCAGTATCTTGGATGTTATTCATTTGGGCCTCTAGAGGGTTAACCACTTAAAAAAAAAAAAGGTCACTGAATTTTACTATTACCTTACTATCGCAGTTACAACTAGAATCACCCCCCGGTAACAGAAAATTGTGTGGAATTAAACACAGAGTATTTATTTTTGTGCAACAAGAAATACAGGGATAGGCAGGCGAGATCTTGGCGGCAAGGAAGGGGGGCCCTGGTAACTTCCCGCAGTGGGGGGCAAGCACCTCCGGGCAGGGAAAACAAGACAGAGAGGAAGTGACCTCAGCAGACTATGGCTTTCCCCAGGAGGAGGGAAAAATCAGGTTTCAAGCCTTCGAGGTCTCTACGACAGACAGACAAGGCAACTAGGGAAAGAAAGAGAAGGCGGGTCAGATCACCTGCGGTGTGTGCCATACCTATCCTGGGTGCAAGGTCTTGCTTACCGTGAAGCCAAATGGCCCTGCCACCCATCCATTGGGGCGTGGCAGCAGCCCCCCATCTTTGTGACGCGTGCGAAGTTAGTTTTGCCTTAATTGTTATGAATATACCATTGCAAATCACCATCTTGAGAAGTTCTGCGAAATGAACGTTGCTTCCTCTTGGTACAGAGCCAGACCTTTAGAAAGATTGTCCCTCATGGACAAATACCAATTCAGAGCTGGTTTGAAGTAAGCATTTTTAGCAACAAAAGAAAATACTTCTCATTTTCGAACTGCATAGGCAACTCATTATTATTATTATTAATTTTTTTTTTTTGAATTCTGAAACTGCAGCTTGACAGGAGAGAGGAAAATATTTTCTTTTCTGAAGGCTGCCAAGAAGAAAGGCCATTCTCATTTGTTAAAATAAGAAGAGGTAATATGTTAAAATAAGCACATTCTGACCTTATTTTCGAGCCCCACACTCTAGAAAAAAACACTTCTTGTAAAGTGAAGTTCAGTTATTTTTGCAGACATTGACTTTTTGTAGGCCTGCGTCAGTCTTTCAGTTTTATTTATAATGAACTTATTAGCTGCAAGGACAACGTTTGAAACCTGTTGCTGAATACTTAAGAGCCCCTTATGTCTTTCGGCATTCTTGCCAGAGAATGGCTTTATGGCTTTTAAACCATCCTGGGGTGCAGATCATTTAATTCTATTTTTTTTTTACATTTATTTATTTTTTGAGAGACAGAGCACAAGCTGGGGAGGGGCAGAGAGAGAAGGAGACACAGAATCTGAAACAGGTGCCAGGCTCCGAGCTGTCAGCACAGAGCCCGACGCGGGGCTCAAACTCACAAACCTGAGCCAAAGTCCTAGGCTCAACCGACTGAGCCACCCAGGCGCCCCTACAGATCATTTTTATTCTAGTCGTTAGACACAGGGTGGTATAACGATCACCATATGCTATTTACGTAGAGAGATGTGAACCATAATGATTTAGTAACATTAAAAAAACAGACAACCACTTGTACTCAGCTCCAAGTTACTTGTTCTCAGCTCCAAGTCACCAAATGGAGACTTAATGCCCACCTTAATTACAGTCCAGCCTCTCCAGGAATGGAACTTAAACCAGTCAGTCTGGAATTACCTGGTGGACACTAGCAGGTAAACAGACCCCCAGCCATCTCCTAACTAGCAAGGTGACCTTGCCACACAGAATGAGCTCTCTCTGCTAGAACAGGATTTCCTGTCCCGCGCCCTCCATCTGGGAGAGTCCTTCGTTCTGTACAGCCCTTCCGAGCTCCCTTCTGTGTGCTGCATAGATGCTGCCTGGTTCATGAATCATTGACTTAAACCAGTAGGATCCTTAACGTTTGCATTACATCTTTAACATTTCTTTAAAATTTACTCCGTTGAGTTTTTTAAAACAGATTCTGTGCTCCTAAATGAGCTGGAAGCTTCTGCTGCCCTCACTTTTCCTACCTTGCCACTCTATTATCTGAAGCTATGATACTCCATTCACATTCACTGTGTTATTTCATTTTGAAATAACACAATACGAAGGGCAGACTCTATAATCCTTAGAAAAAGTGAGACAACAAGGTACAAAACATTTATTATGAAGCCGAGTTGTCATTCTGTACTCATTATGCTGCTGCGAATAAGCCAGAATCATTTGGTTCAATGTGGATACTTTGTTATTCCTCAATGTTTCTTATAAACTCTGACTGACTATCTATGACTAAGGCCTTTAGAGTAGAATAATGAGGAAGGTGCCTAAAAATCCCTTTCTTCTGTTCCTTTTCCTTATAATTTTCCTCTCTCACAGATACACCACTTTGCTTATTTTTATGAAATTATTTTTATAAAATAAAAATAAACATTTAAGTTTTGAGTAGTTACAAATTTCAGAAAATCCCAACAAGAATGCAGAAAGCTCTCACACCCCAGCCTGGCTTCTGCTGTCATTAACGACCTACATTAGTATGGTGCCCTTGTTCTAATGAATTATTTTAACCGAAGTCCATATTTTATTTAGATTTCCTTAAACTTTTACCTGATTTTTTTGTTGTTGTTGTTGCTGTTGTTGTTCTAGGAATGTACTCAGGACCCCGCAGAACTTATTTTTTTTTAATGTTTATTTATTTTGGAGACAGAGTGAGACAGAACATGAGCAGGGGAGGGGCGGAGAGAGAGGGAGACACAGAATCCGAAACAGGCTCCAGGCTCTGAGCTGTCAGCACAGAGCCCGACGCAGGGCTCTAACTCACGGACCGTGAGATCTCAACTTGAACCGAAGTTGGACGCTCAACCGACTGAGCCACCCAGGTGCCCCAGGACACCACAGAACTGTTAATCATCTTGTGTCATTAGGCTACCTTGGTCAGTGACAGTTCTTGAAATTGTTCTTTTTTTTTTTTTTCTTATTTGTTTATTTTGAGAGAGAGAGAGAGAGAGGAAGCCAGCACACGAGTGGGGAAGGGATGACGGTGTGAGAGAAAATCCCAAACAGACTCTGAGCTGTTAGCACAGAGCCTTACTTACACAGGGCTTGAACTCATGAACCCTGAGATAATGACCCGAGCTGAAATCAAGAGTTGCCTGCTTAACCGACTGAGCCACTGAGGCACCTCTTTCTTGTTTTCTTATGACTGACAGTTTTGAGGAATATCGGTCAGGTTTTTTTTTTTTTTTACAGAATATCCCTTCCTGGAGATTTTTTTTGTATCTTTTCGTCACTATTAGGCTCTTCAGGGAGGAAGATCACAGAGGCAGAGTACCGTTTTCCGTCACATCATACATAATCACAGGTGCATATTATCAACATGGCCTACAACCACTGATGTTGACATTAATCCCCCAGTGGAGGTAATGTTTGTCATATGTTTCCACTGTTAATATTTTTCATTTCCATTCTGCATTTTTTGGAAGGAGGTCACTGTGAACACCCACGCATAAGGAGTGGAAAATTATGCTGCAGGTTCTTGAAAACAAAGAATCAATATAAATTATTTGGGATTCATCTCGATGAGAGATGTATCCTTCCTCCCCAGTTTGTTTACTTATTCAGTCATCTTATTTCAATATGTTACGTACATGAATGTGGATTCATAGGTATTGCTTTTGACCTTTGGGATATAATCCCGTCTTACTGTATTTATTTTTGCCCAAATTGTTCCAGGTTTGGCCATTTGGCCCGCTCAGCTGGCTGCTGTGTCCTTTTGATGTTATTGTGGATTTTCGGGGTGGACCATCTTTCTGACACTTCAACATGCTCCAGGCTCATTCCATATATCACTGACCCCAGCCATTTCTCCCAAGTTTTTGAGAAAAGCTTAGCATCATAAATCCACCATTACAGTATCATACAGAATAGTTTCACTCCCCCTGCCCCTCATCCCTTGTGCTCTCTCCTCTGCATGGAACCCTTTGCAACCACTGATCTGTTCCTGTCTCTTTTGTCCTTCCACAATGTCATAAAAATGGGATCATACAGTGTGTAGCCTTTTCAGAATGGCTTCTTTCATGTGGCAATATTAATTTAATATTCATCTATATCTGCATATATGTTGCTAGCTCTTTTTTTATCACTGAATAGTATCCCATTGTATGGATGTACCACTCTTCCCCCATTTACCCTAGCGAAGGGCATCTCAGCTGTTTCCACTTTTGAGCGACGGCAAATAAAGCTACTGTACATATTTGTTTGCTGGGTTTTGTGCGGACGTGAGTTTTCAAATAAGTTGGTTAAATGCCTAGTAATGCAGTGGCTGGATTTTATGGTAAGGCTTTGTTTTGCTTTGTATGAAACTGCTCCGCTGTCTTCTAAAGCAGACGTATCATTTTGAACTCTTATCAGCAGTTCATGAGAGTTCCCACTACTCCTCATCCTTGCCAGGATTTATATTCTCAGGTTTTTTTCGTTGTTGTTGTTGTTTCAATTTTTATTTTAGATATTTAATATGTAGTGATTATTTCATTGTCTTAATTTGCATTTCCTGATGACAAATAATGGATTATTTGTATGCTTTCTTACAAATTTGTGTATCTTTTCTGGCAAGGTGTCTATCCAGAAATTATGCTCATTTTTAAAAATTGTGTTCTCTTGGTGGATTTTAGAAATTCTTTGTATATTTTATATACAAATCTCTTGTTAGGTATGTGTTTTGCAAATATTTGCTCCGAGTTCCAAATATTTTCTCCCAGACTTGTCTTTGTTCTCTGCACAGTGCCTTTCTCAGAGGGTTTTTAATTTTAATAAAGTCCAACATGTTTTTGTTGTTGATTGTGTTAGTGGTGTTGTATTTAACACTCATCACTAAATCCAAGGTCACAGTGATTTACTTCTGTGTTTTTTCTAGATGTTTTATGGCTTGTATCTTACATATGTAGTGATCCACTTTGAGTTCATTTTTGTGTATGGTCTAAGGTGTTTTTTATTTGTTTGCCCTGATTTGGCATGTGGATGTCCAATGAATCCAGTATCATTTGTTGGAAACTCTGTCCTTTCTTCTTTCAATCGTCTTTCCCCTGTCGCCAAAGACCAGGTGACTCTATTTGCATGTATCGATATCTGGTTCTCTGTTCCGTTGACTCAGTGTTTGTCCTGTGGCCAATACCATGCTGTCTGGATTATTGGAGCTTTACAGTAAATCTTGAAATTGGACAGTATGAGTCCTTTGACCATCTTTTCCTCCTCTTCTTCTTCTATGTTGTACTGCTTAATCTAGATATTTTGCCATTTATATAAACTTTAGAATTGATCTGTTGGGGCTCCTGGGTGGCGCAGTCGGTTAAGCGTCCGGCTGTCGATTTTGGCTCAGGTCATGATCTCAGTGGTTCATGGGATGGAGCCCCGCGTTGGGCTTTCTGCTGACAGCGTGGAGCCTGCTTGTAATCCCCTTTCTCCCTCTCTTTCTGCCCCTCCCCTGCTCATGTGTGCGTGCTCTTCCAAAATAAATAAATAAACATAAAACAAACAAACAAAACCTTAAGAAAAAAAGGAATTTATTTGTTGATATCTGAAAAATAGCTTACCGGGATTTTTATTGAAATGGCAGTGACGGTATAGATCAAACTGGAAAGAACTAACATTTTAAAAATATGGATCCTTCTAATCTATGAACATGGAATATATCTCCAGTTACTTACATCTTCTTTGGTTTTTTCATCAGTGTTTTATGTACATGCAAATTATTCCATATATGAATTATGTACATATTTTGTTAGATTTATATCTAAATATTTCATTTACTGTATGCTATTTATTCTAAATGGGGAGGTTTTTTTTCATTTCAAGTTTCAGTATTCATCTCGTATAAATAGGAAGGCATTGAGCTTTTTACAATTGACAGTGAACCCCTCGGCCTTGCTACACTCATTATTCCAGGTAGCAGGTCTTTGCTGCATGTGTCCGGATGAGGTGGCATTTTATCCTGTAACCTCAGCTCTGTGACACATCCAAGGAGATTCAGTGAATTTTCTTGTTAGGGCAGGAGTGAGGAAGCCCTGGGTTTGATGTGTCAGAGCACAAACTGGAAGATCTCACATCCTGCTTTCTAAAATTTCTTACTGTTTTCCTACTCATGTAAGTTTTGATAACGTTTGTCCTTGAAGTTTGCATCGCTTATTTCTGTGTAATAGAGGCTCGACAGAGGCAGAGGTTGAGCAAATATAAATGATAATTATGAGAGTTCTAAAGACAATTGTGCATCTACGCAACAACCAAAAAAATGGAAGTCAGTAATTTGGAGACGACTCTTCATTTAAACAATTATGGACATGCCTTTACTTTTTTTTTTTTTTGTATGAGGCCCGTATGAATTTCTTTGAACACCAGGAAACAATTTCCTGTCAACTTCTGAGCTGTTCCTGCGTTTAGAGTAGAAACACAGCAGGGGATCAATGGAAGATATATTACCAAAAAAAAAAAAAAAAAAAAAAAAAGAAGGGTTGTGGGCCACGTTCAACCTAGGACACTTAGGCGCACACACAGGCATACTAAGTGATTCGTGCCTTCGCGGAGCTGGCACGAGGAGGACGAAGAGCAGCCCTGAGCCAGGGGACGGTGGCAGGCCGCTGTCCATCCCGCCCTTGATGCTTCTCTTCCATGTGGGCTGAAACGTCAAGTTCTGTTGAAAAGAACAGCCCAGTTGCCTGGAAGCCACATGACTAGAACACGTGCATTTCCACGCAGAATCTGTCCCAAGTCACAGATGCTGTGGGATGGCAAGAAAGACTGACTTGAAGATGAGAACAGAATGGGGCAGATCTTTGAAGCCTGCGAACCACATGCCAGTCTCCCCTTGAAGTCTTCATGAAGGCCACTCGGGGCACTTTGCCTCCTTGGCGTCCGTTTTAGCACTTGGGACAGAAGGAGCATCAAAACGTGTGCGTGGGGGGCAGGGATGTGTGTGTGTGTGTGTGTGTTTGGGGGGCTGAGGACGGCTACATTATAATAAAGCAGTATCATTTAGTGATTTAATAACTCATGAAATTTGCCATCCCCCTTGTAATTTTCACGTGTGCATAATTTACCCTATTGTATTCATTATTACTCCATTTAATCCTAACGATTTTGTTTGTAGACCTACAAAGCGATCCTATAAAGAGGGGCACCTGGGTGGCTTAGTAGGTTAAGCAGCTAACTTCAGCTTAGGTCATGATCTGATGGTTTGTGGGTTTGAGTCCCGTATTGAGCTCTGTGCTGACAGCTCTGAGCCTGGAACCTGCTTCGTATTCTGTGTCTCCCTCTCTCTGCCCCTCCCCTCACTCATGCTCTGTCTCTCTCTCTCTCTCTGTCTCTCTCTCTCTCTCAAAAATAAACATTAAAAAAAAAAGAAATCATCCAAAGAAACACAAATCATGTAAGATCCAGTAATCCTATGCCAATAGAACAGCTAACTGGGGCTACCGTGATTTAGTTACCTATTCTAAAGGGATCAAACTATTGCAGTTTTAAATCCTATGAGGGACAAAGCTTTCTTCTTTATGCATTATTTATTTGAATAAATGCACTTTATATAGTTACTTAAATAATACCTATTTTATCTTTATTTAAATAAATATACTTTATTTAAAGTATATCTTAATATATTATCATGATATATTCCATGAATATTATTTTATGGATTCCACAGCATAAGAGAATTTTTCTACCCCTTCTATTAACTGTGAAATGTTATGTCGTGCTGGGGGCCTGAGCTCTGAAGCAGTGATAGACCCCATCCAAACAATAGTGGAGTCCTCCTATGACTGAGAACCATCATTTACAGAGTGACTTCTATATCTCAGTTAGTCATGATCACAGCAAAATAATGGACTGGTTTATAGTGTGTCAGAGAGAAGGCAACTGTGATACAGTAAAAAGGACTAAGTTTAAATCTAGCCCTCTGTCGGTTAAATGCCCCACTCTTGGTTTTGGCTCAGGTCACGATCTCACGGTTCATGAGTTCGAACCCCGCATTGTGCTCCATGCTGATGATGCACAGCCTTCTTGGGATTGTCTCTCCCTCTCTCTCTCTGCCCCTTTCCTCTGTCTCTCTCTCAAAATAAACTTAAAAAAACTTAAATCTAGTACTATTAGTATATATATTAGTTATCTCTTACTGCATAACAAGTGATCCCCAAACTTAGCATCTTAAACAACAAATGCGTGTCATCTCTTATAGGTTCTATGGTTCTGGAATTTGGAAATGGCTTAGGTGGTGGTTCTGTCCTGGAATTTGGAAATGGCTTAGGTGGGTGGTTCTGTTCTGGAATCTCCCCTCAGGTGGCAGTTGAGCTGGTAGCTGGGTCTGCCACCATATGAAGGTTGTCCGGGTAGAACATTGGTTTCCCAAACATCTCGTTCGCAGATTGTTGGTAGGAGGAAACTGCTCTTCACTGTCAGCGTGACTGCGCACCTCGTAGCTGGCTTTCCAGAGACTGAGCTGCCCAAGGAAGAGCAAGAGAGAAACCACAATGCCTTTTATGAGCTAGTCTTAAAAGTCACAGGTCCTCATTTCTACACATCCCTTAATCAGAAGCAATTTGCTAAGGTCAGCTACTCTCCAGGGAAGGAGAAGTAGGTCTTATTATTGGACATGAGGAGTGACAAAGTGTATATGGGTGTGTGTGTGTGTGTGTGTGTGTGTATATATATATATATATATATATATGTATGTATATTAAGTGTTTATTTATTTTGAGAGAGAGAGAGAACACATGCTTGAGCAGGGGAGAGGCAGAGAGAAAGGGAGAGAGACTCCCAAGCAGGCTCAGCACAGAGCCTGATGCAGGGTTCCATCTTCCAGTTCGTGAGAGATCACAACCTGAGCTGAAATCAAGAGTCAGACACCTAACCAGCTGAGCCACCCAGGTGCCCTCATATGGGTGTGTTTTAAACCACAACAGCAGCTATGTGATCTTGAGGAATATAGCCTCTCTGAACATCAGTTTTCTTCACAAATGAAAATAACAACATCTACCTAGGAGAATCATTGAGGTTATTCAATAAGATGATTCATGTGGCGTATTTTGTGAAATGTTACCTGCTTTATGAATGTAAGATATAAGCAGATGCCATTATCAGTGCACCATTAATGTTGTTTTATCATGGACTTGGTAGATGTGAAGACATCCTGTTTAATGACCTCCACGTTGGGCAGGTGGCGGAGAAGGAAACCTATAAATCTAGACTGTAATTGTATGCAACACCCTTGGCTACTGTAACCACGGAGAACAGTCATTTTATAGTGAAAAGTTCATTTCCAGAGAATGAGGGACAGTTAAAAAATCAGAATTGTTTAGTTTTTCAGTGGCTTGATTGAATATGTGTTGTTTTCCACACATGATAAGAGGTTGGCGACAGGCAGGTGGTGAGAGGCTGGCTCAGTGACTGTGGGTCTGCAGGTGTCAGGGACTCCGGCTGTCTGGGCATCTTGTCCCTGTTACCTTATGCTGCTGCCCTTGCAACAGTGAGCCTGCCTTCCAGACACACGCAAGAGGGACAGAGGACAAAGAGGGTGTGCTGAAGGTGCCTTTTTTTTTTAAGTGTATTTATTTTGAAAGAGAGAGAGAACACAAGCAGTGGAGGGACAGAGAGAGAAGGAGAGAGAGAAAAAATCCTAAGCACGGCCTGTGATGGCAGCACAGAGCCCAACACGGGGCTCGAACCCACAAACCGTGAGATCATGACCTGAGCTGAAATCAAGAGTCGGACCCTTGACGGACTGAGCCACACAGGCGCCCATGAAGATGCCTTGTTTTTGTGTTTTTAAGCTTTTATTTCTAATAAATTTAGACTTATGGAAAAGTTGTAAAAGTAGAGAGTTCCTGTATACCCTTTTCCCCAGGTTCCCTTGACTTTAGCATCATCCATAACAATAGCGTATCTAGGAAGATCTGGAAATTACCATTTACTCTTATTGCTAAATGCTATTAGTAACACTTTAACTGCTGTAACGAATACCTATACTATTAACTCATAGTACAATTACTTATTTATTAATAATGTCATGGCATTGATACCACAAAATAATATATGGTAATATAAAATGGAAAATGCGGTGATATGGGATATTAATAGCGATCTCACTACTATTTTCTACTAATGATTCTACTGACTAATTTATAGAACTTCTTGCGGTTTCCCGGTTTGGCCACTAATGTTTTCCAGCTCCAGGCTCTGTGTTGCCAGGGTTCTCTGTGTCTCTCTGTTTTCCGATCTGTCTCCACCTCACTCTTGTCTTTTGTCACCTGGAAACTTCAGAAGAGTCCTGGTTAGTTATTTTTGTAGAACACCCCTCACCTGGGTTTTTTTCTGATGTTTTGGCATGATTAGACGGAGGTTATACATACTTGCAAAAATACTGTTGAGGGGACATGATGCTTTTCTCCTCAAGTGGTCTTCGGGGTGCATGAGGTATAAACCAGAATTCCTTGGTTTTGATGGCGTCTGCCATGTTTCCATCTCCTGTACCCCTGAGACCTCGTGATGAGAAAAGCACACCTATTTTTAACTTTGTGATTTAGAAGTATCTTCTGGAGAGGTACTTTGAGTCTATGGAAATACCCTGTTTTTCATCACACGTTTGCCCACTAATTTGTAGCATCAGTAGATGGCTTTTGCCTGTGACAACTGTTTCTACAGTGTTGGTTTAATTTGATGACTTCCATAGATACATATAAGTGAATCAATGAGAAGTCCTTAATATAGGAATGTGAATGGCTATTTGGCAAAAAGGAGAAAAAAAAGTTGGGGCAATTTGGTTTCGTAAAGAGAACCAAAAGACATATTTTGAATTTCAGATCATATGGACGGTATTCCTGAATCGTCTTCTAAATTTGAAAACAACCGAATCTGTTTGCAACAGGAAGAGCCACCACGTATGCTTACAAAATCCAAATAAGATACCAGAGTAATGTAGCTCATTTCTCTCCCTTGGTCTAGTAAGTCTGCAGAGAGATGATGATATTGCTGTAGACCTGGTTCTTTAACAGGAGAGGATGGAGGGAGGGTGGGTGGTATTCATCACGCTGTGAGGAATCAGTTTCTTATTTTCACTAGGGAGGAGAAGGCTATGATTCTTTATTCATTCTGTATCTCCATCACAGTTTTTAAAAAGTCAGATGATGAGAGTTTTCGTTACTTATTGGCAGATGAATTTAATTAGAGAAACGGGGTCTGTGAATTGAAACTACGGCAGCTGCCAAAGAAGGTCCGTGATGCGCTCTGGGGCCCCAGGTGGGGTCTGTGGACCACCTGTCTGTGCAGAAGTTTGTCAGCATTTGAGAAACAACCTAGTAGCATCCACAAAGAGGGTTTAAACAAATCAGCCTGGAAGTCGAAACGTTGTGTATTGCAGAAGGCCGGTGGCGTTAATTCTACACGGATGAGCCCCACAGCTATCTCCTAAAATAGGAAAGACCTGTCACACTGGTGTGAGCCCAGAGACTTGTCTTGTATCAGTCCTAGGTCAGGTGGGTCTGTGATGAAGGGCTCTCTCATCAGTGACACTGGTGAGGCGAAATGGATGGCTTCTGAATCAATCACAGAATCCAGTTCTGCTCATAGACCTCATGAGAGAGGGGCTTCTGCTGGACCCCTTATTGAAGAGGGCACCTGCTTTGGTACACGGGTGCATTATCATCCTCCCTCCCCCATGGAGCAAGGAATCCGAATATCCTGTGGGCCAAGGGAACATGCCCCCATCAGCCTGTGCCAGCTTCTATGTGATGCTCCTGGAATTTCCTACTCGTAGTCTGGGGCTCATTTGCAAGAGCAAGCAGGCCTGTTGTGTGGCTGCCTCTTCCTGAGGTCAGACCACACCATCACCGAGATGTGCCTCCGAGGGGATAACGAGGCCGCTTGATTATGGGGCCAGGTTGCAAGGACGTTGCCCTGCACCGTCATACTCCTGGTGGGAGGCAGAGACCTGGCACCGAGCCTAAATTCAAATGATACCAAAAGGTCTATTTATCAAGAGAAGAGGGAAGGATATAACTTAACTGATTTAACAGATTGTTTCCTTGTTTTCTTAATGATGTATTTTTTTCTGTGGTGAAATACTCGCAAAACATAAATATGTACCAAATGTACCTAGAATTGACCACTTTCATTATTTTCAGTGTTTTACTCCGTGGCATTAAGTACTTTCACCGCGTTGTGCAGCCGTCACCACTGTCTTTTTCTAGGACTTTTTTATCATCCCAAATAAAAATTCTTATACCCATGAAAACGCTAGCTCTCTACCTTCTCCTACCCCAGTCCCTGCTCTAACTCCTCTATTCTTTATGTCCTTAAGAATTTTCCTATTCTAGGCACCTTATATAAGTAGCATCGCACAATATTTTTCCTTTGGTATCTGGCTTCTTTCTACATCCCTGATGTAGTGAGTATCCAAACTCCCTTTTTTATTTGGCTGAATAATGTCCCATTGTATGTATATACCTATTGTGTGTCTCCATTCATCCTTCGGTGGACCCTTGGGCATCCCCCCCCCCCCCCCCCACCTCTTGCCTATTACAGACAGTGCTTCTGTGGACTTAGCTGTCTGAGTCGCTGTGTTTGTTTCTTTTGGGTCTGTACTTAGGAGTAGAATTGCTGGATCATGTGGTAACTGCACGTTGAGCATTTTAAGGAACTGCCAAATTGTTGTTCCCTCAGTTTCAACTTACACTGTTTGCATGTTTGGTAAGTAGGCCTCCCCTCTACCCCCAGAGCCTGGAAATCTAAAGGGTGGGGCCGGGTAGCAGCTCATGAGTCTGCAGAGAGAGACTGTCCATTCTTATCAATGTGGTTCACTTACCATTTTTTCTTTGCTTCCTGTCTTGTAGAAATGAAAATCCGAGTCTCCATGAGTGCTCAAATTTGGAAACTTTTGTGTCATATTAAAACAAAAAAATCCAAGTGGTGCTGTTTTGTGCCATTTCAGATCTGGCTGAACTCAGGAAGTGGTAGGAAGATAGAAAGAAAACTTGATCTTTTGAGGTTTTCTGCATTAACGTAGCTTGGATAAAAATTAAGCCTTTAAAATGTTTTGACATTGGTATATCAATGCTACTGATTTTTAAAACTATTTTCTTGCTCGCATCTTTGGATAGTAAAGAACTCAGTTCTCCTCCACGGCTTTGCAGAGATGCTTTGTCTTAAATAATAGCTGAAAAAAATGAGCCTTTTAAAACTTGTGAAGGATGTCAGAAAGAAATGTGAAGAACGGAGAAGAGCAGAAATGAAAGGAAAAAAATGAGCACCGTGCTCGCAGGGGGACCCAGCCTGAACCGTGTGGGTCCAGGCAGAGCCTTTCAAATCTTTTGAAGTTCATCCAGTATTCCGATCCCTAGCAACCCATGTTCTTAAAAAATTAACCAGGAAACGAGCATGGGCTAGATGTCCTTAGGTTTGAAATTGAAGGTGGGGAGAAGGTGTGCTGTCTTCAGGGAAGGGCTTTAATCACAAAGTCTCTTCATCCTGGCTTTTGACCTTTGCTAACATTCGATTGTTTCTTCACACTGGTTTTAAAAGAGGCTGTGGCCCTAAGGAAAGAGGGATGGGTATCTTCATCTTGCTTAGCCTGGTTGACATCAAGACCTTGCCCTGGTAAAAGCACCTGGGTGTGCTGCTGGCAGGCGGGGAGCAATGGTGATTCTCCAGGGGCTTCCGCTTCTGTTAGACTTTTATTTCAAAACAACTGGAAAGCGCCTCCCATCACTGCTGTGAACAATTCGACCTTTAATTTCTGAGTGATTCTTTGGAACTTACATGTGCTGATAAAGACGCATATTTCTCCAAGTGGTGTCCTTCCTAATTTCCTAATGTCCTAAAGACACCATGCACCCCCCAAGTAAGCTCTCCGCCCTCATTATACATCTGAGAATATTAAGTGCTATTTCCCAAAGACCGTACCCGTGTAGCAGCAAATTAGCCTGTGTTTTGGATAGCAAGAGACTCATCAGCCTGAAGGAAATCTGCATAACATCTTCAGTAAGCATTGGGGCCCAGGAGGCCTCCCCACCTGCGTGATCCCCCATCTTGCTTTTTCCCTAGGATTGTGTAGCAGCATTGGGATTTGTATAGGATTAATCCCTTAGTAAATCTTTTATTCTCACTTGACTTCTCAGGACCTCGAGGGTAAGACAATAATCAATTTAAACATTTTAAGCTGTTTTATTTCTGAGATCATTCTGTCTCTTGGCATTCACCATGGTGTTGTGGGTGACTCCATAAAAGAGTAAGTGTGGGCAGGGGAAAGGAGGAGGATTTTGGAGAAAGGGATACAGATGTTCAGTTGTTAACCACTCGTTAACTATGGGAACTAGGACTGTTGGGTATTGGATTTATCACCAACTTTTCCAGCGAATCTGTTTAAAAAATAACCTTTGGAAAAAAACATCAAAATTGTTCCAAGATCCTGAATGTAGCTTTCATTTAATGTGTGATGCCTAAGAGCTAAGAAATTAAGACATTTCAGACATCTACATGTCTGGAAGCAGAAATTATATTTACATGTCTTGTACACGTGGACATCAATTACTCTGAAAGCTTCCGCAACCAACAGGAACATTTATTATTTTCTTTTTTTTTTAATGTTTATTTATTTTTGAGACAGAGAGAGACACAGCACAAACGGGGGAGGGTCAGAGAGAGAGGGAGACACAGAATCTGAAACAGGCTCCAGGCTCTGAGCTGTCAGCACAGAGCCCGACGCAGGGCTCGAACTCACGGACTGCGAGATCATGACCTGAGCCGAAGTTGGACACGTAACTGACTGAGCCACCCAGGCGCCCCACATTTATTATTTTCTAATACAGCGCAGATTTTAGGAAATTGTTCTGTTCTCAGACCCAAACTCTAATGTTCCCGTATATTTTTATATCTTATTTTTTTCAATTCAGTGATAATTTGGATAAGTATTTGTTGATCTTTTCCAGGAACACACACACACGTACATACCTACATATGTACGTATACCCACATGTACACATACACACACAGGTCTTACGATATTCATTGTGTGGGACTAAGTGGATTGTTTCAAGTCTGATATGGCTAACAAATCTACTAAATTTCTGACAAATGACTACCTTTACATGAAAGCAGTGTTGAGAATGAGAATAACGTGAAGATCGTTAGAGGGCGTCTTGGAGAGTAGGACTCCCCTCCGATGGACAAAGACATTGGCCTTGGATAACTTGCACGCAGTTGTCCTCTTTTCCCTCATTCCGAGCTCCCATGTTTTATGCAACAAATACATGAGAATTGCAGCCCTGTTCCTTACAGAAATGTGAACTTATAAAAGGCATCCATCACATTATATTCGCCTTTCTCCCCTCAGTCTTACCCCTGCTACTTTCTCTCCCCTTTTCTGAAACCACCCTGGTCTGGACTTCCACCAGATTTTTCCACCTCACCGAAAGCTTTCTTTCAACCTGCCACAGACACGGAAGCTTACAGTCTGGTTTTGCATCCAAATGACCCTTATTCTCCTATTTCGAACACGTTGCTTGACAAATTTTACGGGTCTACTCTCTTTGCTGTGGACTCAATTTTTCCCTTCAATCTCCTTTCTTTTGTATGAAGCTTTATTAAAAATAGCTGCCTGTAACATTGCAAGTATTCCTTACACTGGTATTTTTCTTGTAAACTCCTCCTGACTAATTCATTGCTGGTTTCGCTTAAACAATGAAGCATAACATGGTATTTTCAACACTATCCCTGGCCCTGTGCCCGATATTACCTACAAGTTCTGAGCAGAGTGCGAGTTCAAGATCATGCAGTGCTATGAACTTGAGTGTTGTTGCAGTGTTGAGGCTTCATAAATGGTCTTTTGACGCCTCTTTTTCAGATACACGCATTCCGTACATGACAGTATAGGCTAAACCAAGGAGCGAAGTCTCAGGTATTCTAATGAGGAAATATTCAAGATACGTTTTGACCTGATTTGTTCATCAGCTGATGGTTCAGAAGATGGTTGAACAGACCAGTTATGCGGACCACAGCCATTTCTGCTGAAGCGTGTTGTCATGGTCAAAGACTCACGGGGGGAAAAGGTATGGTTAAGAACTACGGATGTGTTAAGACGTGAATGTGTTCTTTATTTAAATCGCTGAGGCAAAGCAGATGTGGAGTCTGAGAGGTTAGCTGACAGTCTTACCTCTTTTTCCCTTGGGCAGGTTGACCTGGTTCTTAGTGGTAAAAGTAGGTTTTCTATAATTAGCTTTTGAACAAGATGGAGTTTTCTGGAAGAAGTACATAAATCCTTAGTATTTGAGTTAAATAAATCTAAAAATTCTTGTGTACTGTTATTTTAACACTATGCCATCGTGGGGTGCTTGCCACGAGGTGTTTGAGTACTAAAAATTGAGTCTTGTTGAATGACATCCAAATCAGACTCCATGCACACTGAATCAAGCTTACACAGTAGCTTTTCTACGTATGTATATGAATACTAAATCTATCTATCTATCTATCTATCTATCTATCTATCTGTTTATGGATATCTAAATCTGTGTTTTTATATCTAAAGCTAAAGGAGAATATCTGCACATTGCTACAGATATATAAAAGTAAACACTAATGCTCAATGGTTTCTATTATGATACAACGAGTTAAAAAATGTGTACAAAACACAAAGTATTTTTCTCAAGGTATTAAGCATGCCCAGGGAGAACATTCTGGTGCTTGGAAGGATCTCTGGGAATGGAAACAATTATTTTTTTGTCAGGGATCATGTATTTAGGCACAGATTGTTAACAGTGCTTTGTTCAATATTTGTTCCGTGAATGGTACAGGCTAACTATGTGGGAAATTAAAATTTATAATTACAATGTGGGATACTCTTGCTTTCTTCAAATGTTATTATAAATGTGGCTAGTATTGGGTATATTTCATTTAATTTGCAGGCTCAGGGAACATCTGTTATAAAACGTTTTCCCTCTACAAGGCATTTGTCAGTGTCCTATCTTGTCTCAACTTAAAAAAAAAATGTTGATTTATTTTTGGGAGAGAGAGAGAGACAGAGCGTGAGCAGGGGAGGGGCAGAGAAAGAGGGAGTCACAGAATCCGAGGCAGGCTCCAGACTCCGATCTGTCAGCACAGAGCCTGATGCAGGGCTCGAACTCACAAACTGGGAGATCATGACCTGAGGCGAAGTCAGACGCTTAACCCACTGAGCCACCCAGGCGCCCCTTATCTCAACTTTTTTTTTTGTTTGTTTTTTGGTTAGTAAGTGCTGTGATACAACATTTAAGCCAAAATAATTTACGTTTTTACTGTTCTAAATTTTGGGATTGTTACTTTTTTTTTAATGTTTATAGTGATTTTATCATATTGCCCACAAAAATAATAAATAGCAGCATGTATTATTTCAGAGTAAGACACCGTAATTTCTTTAATAAGTGGAAGGTAATGGTGTCTGCTTCTCTGGACATATTTTTTCAGATGCACATTAAGGAACAAGTCGCATTCGCTTGCTTGTCATTTGATAATCTGGTTAGCAGTGTACCGCGTGCCTCACTGATGCCGTCGTCTTTGCAAATCAGGATGTGCCAAGTCACACTATGGTAACAAATGACCTCAAATCTTAATAACTTACAATCAAGGGTATTTCTCACTTGCGCGACCGGTTGGTTTTAGCTTTGCTCCCACGTCACCTTTACTCTGGGACTCGAGCATTTCCTCTTGAGAAGGCTGCTGCTAGTCAGAGAGAAACAGTACGGTGAATACATTGCTGCTGCCTCTCAAAAGTTTTTCCTGGAAATGACACATGACTTCTGCTCACATTTCAGTGGCCTGAAGGGGTGACGTGCTAACCCTGACGTTGATGGTGTCAGAGCAGAGAGGAACAGTAAACATTTGTGAACGATACCACAATCTACCAGCACAGCAGAGAATGATGTTAGAGTCAGGTATATTTCAATTACTGATTCTCAGTTTTTCGTTCTTTTTTTTTTTTAATTTTTAATGTTTATTTATTTTTGAGAGAGAGAGGGAGAGGCAGAGAGAGAGGGAAACCCAGAAGCCGAAGCAACCTCCAGGCTCTGACCTGTCAGCACAGAGCCCGACGCAGAGCTCTAACCCACTAGTTGCAAGATCATGACCTGAGCTGAAGTCGGACCCTCAACCAACTGAGCCACCCAGGCACCCCAATGATTCTCAGTTTTTTTTTAATTTATAGTTGTTTTGTTTACATATCCTTCCAGAAGCTGGCATAAAGTAACAAAACAAAAAGAAATGACAAAAGACCTGAAACACAAAAACAAAACCTTCCAGACTATTTATTTTCTCTTTATTTTCAAAATCAATGTCCTAAATTCCACTTACTTTAATCAGAGTGTAACAAAATCAGATAGCTCAGGTTTCAGTGGACTGGTACTTGTTTGCCTAATTATTTGGTATAATGGTTTGTATCGATCACATTAGGAAAAAGCCTCCTCAGAGACCTTCCAACACATACACGCACGCACACACGTGCGCACGCACAAACACATGCACACATGCATGCATACACGTGCACGCACATACACATGCACACACACATGCACACACACACACCAGCATAAGAGAATTACTGTGACTTGGTAATTTTTCTTACAGGTGTGTTAGCAGGTGGATTTCAGTATGGGTAGGAACTGCCACAGTTCTGGTGGCTTCTTTGACAATTTCTCATTATGTTGTGGCCATAGCCTTATCAGAGCAATTAGCTCATCAGATATCTGGGTAGTGGTGCCTCTCCTAAGAGAGGAAGATAAAAAGCTAGGCTACTGATTACAGTCGCCTAAAATGTCCTTTTTGACTTTATGTGTGAAAGATTTTATGGGAAGTCATCGGCCTCCCTCACACTCTTTAATTAAGATGTCAGAAAATAGTTTTTATCGAACAATGTCTCGGAATTTAGCTGAGAATCATCCTACTATTAAAAGTCCAAGGGAGGGGCGCCTGGGTGGCGCAGTCGGTTAAGCGTCCGACTTCAGCCAGGTCACGATCTTGCGGTCCGTGAGTTCGAGCCCCGCGTCGGGCTCTGGGCTGATGGCTCGGAGCCTGGAGCCTGTTTCCGATTCTATGTCTCCCTCTCTCTCTGCCCCTCCCCCATTCATGCTCTGTCTCTGTCTGTCCCAAAAATAAATAAACGTTGAAAAAAAAAATTAAAAAAAAAAAAAAAGTCCAAGGGATTTTATGTTACAGTTGCGAATACAGGACTTATGATTGTTACGATAGTTATTTTAGCCCGCTAGTTTATGTACTTTTCCTCCTCCAGTCTCAGTGGGTAAAACATTTTTTCCCAATGTTTTCGTGGAATCATGTTTAAAAATACAGCTATAATCAAAAGATTATTCCATTTTCAGCATATTTAGTGGTTCTTATTTTATAACTGCACTATAACATAACAAATTATTCCATAATTTCCAGAATCAATCCCGTTATCAGGAGATGAGAATTATTTTTCCGTTTTTAGGTTTTCTAAAATGTGTGATAACCAACACACAAAGGGTTATCCTTATATGGCAATGTGTGATGCAGTTTTCATCTATGTGATGTATCACATGCAGTATCTTATTTCCAGCTGAATGTAATTATTTTTTAAAGCAACTGAGGAACAAAAAATAGGGATGCATTGACACAAATAGACAGTGGTGAATTCAGAATGCAGAGTAGTGTTCAAATTAAAGCAAATGCTTCCATGCCCAATTACCTAATTTGTAATTGCAACTCTTCATTGCCCTTGATTCTTCTCTTCAACTTCCTCCTGTGCCCCCCCCCCAGCTCCTCCCTCCTCCAATTGCTGTGTGACAGCTTAGTAATAAACCCAGAATGCTTAGCAATGTCCTCCCCAGTTCCCCCCGCCCCACTTCCAAAGCCCGTGTTTGAGATCACATGCTGTAAAGACACTTACAGTATGAAACTAGAATCTTTGCAACCTCCTATTTCTTCTTCAAGGTTTTAGATGGAAAACTGTGTCAACCATTAGCAGAACAGTGGTCTCTGCACTTCAAGACAGGTGAAAGAGACAAATAATGTGGATGTGTGAGATAGAGAGGGACAGACCTGGAGACATCTACAGAGACAGACACCGAATACGTTAGTGCTAGCTAGCGCTTGTAAGATGTAGAGAGAAGGAGTAAAGAATAAGAAATACTGGGAGGGTCGTAGCAGAGAAATGATAAATCCTTGCTTAGAATCTATTAGTTGCCATCTATACCATGATAGTGCCTCAAATATGAATGGTCACATCAAAGATCTACTGCAATGCTTTGCTTAAAGTGTATGGGACTCTTCTGGAAGGGGAGAGGCTTAAAGACTAAGGTTACTTTCAGTGTTCAAACTGGGAGTACTAGAGCATGTGGTCATCTGCTCAGCTGTGCCCCACAGGTCCCTTGGGCTCTGTTCACTCTTGTTTAGTGTTTTTATTTCTGTTTCCTAGACCCAGCAAGCCCCGTCATTTTGTGCCCAGAATTGTGGGGTCTTCCTTCTGCTTACCCGCGTCTGCCTTTGGATCGTTCCAGACAGTGTTTTACTTGGGTCATTGCACTGTTGTGCTCCAGAATTTCTGTTTGATTTCTCTTTTTTTTTTTTTTTTTTAAATTAAGTTTATTTATTTTGAGAGAAAGAGAGTGAGCAGGGGAGGGGCAGAGAAAGTGGGAGAGAGAGAATCCCAAGCAGGATCTGTGCTGTCACCTTAGAACCTGACTCGGGGCTCGAACTCATGAACCGTCAGATTGTGACCTGAGCCAAAACCAAGAGTCTGACGCGTAACCCGCTGAGCCACCCAGGTAACCCTCTTTCGATTTTTCTCTTTATTGATATTTGCATTTTGGTTATACATCATCTTCTTGACTTTCTCCCCATCTTCTTTTAGTTTTTAAAACATCTTTAAGACAGTTTTGTTTTTTTTTTTTTTTAATTTTTTTTTTCAACGTTTATTTATTTTTGGGACAGAGAGAGACAGAGCATGAATGGGGGAGGGGCAGAGAGAGAGGGAGACACAGAATTGGAAACAGGCTCCAGGCTCTGAGCCATCAGCCCAGAGCCCGACGCGGGGCTCGAACTCACGGACCGCGAGATCGTGACCTGGCTGAAGTCGGACGCTTAACCAACTGCGCCACCCAGGCGCCCCGACAGTTTTTTTTTTTAAATTAATGTTTGTCTAGTAGATGCACAATCAGATTTTTTTTTTCAGAGGCAGTTCCTGTTGTTGTTGTTTTTGTTTCCTTTGAATGGGCCACACTTTTTCTGTTTCTTCATATGACTTGTGATTTCTTCATTGAACATTGGATGCTCCAATCTAATAAGATGGCAACGCTAGATATCATTTGTCTCCATTCTCCAGGGCTTACCTTTTCTGTTTTTATTGTTCTGATTGCTGTCTACTCTCTCTATGGTGAGTAGCAGCCTGAAGTGTAAACGTAAGCTCTTGGGTCTTCCCTGAAGCCTCTGTGTTCCCCTGTGTGTGCATGCTGACTTTCTAATTTCCCCATATATCCTGTTGCCTTTGAGTGTTCTGCTCTTGTATGCCTGGCTCCCCAAAGGGGGAAAATCTAAGAATGAAGGTGGGAGGTAAAGATGTTGCCCTTTAAATCCCTTGGAAGTGACCTCCGCCAGAGGGGAGGGCTTTGCTGCTGTGGAGGGAAGTACAATAGAGATGGCTACTGTCCCTTTGTGTTCACTTCTGCGATCAGAAGCAGCAGTCAGTGATCAGGCCACGGGTCCCCAAGGTTTGGAGTCCTTTTGTGGCCTGCCCTGGCTTTTGTAAGCTGTGTGCAAAGCTGCTTTAGGGATACGTGCACAGCTGCTTGCTGTGGAGCTGAGCGGTGGAGGGTGGGTAGCTGTCACTGTGCTAAGAGCTTATAGTGACCGAGATGAACCACGATTTACTGTCCAAGCCTTCTTCCCAATGCTGCCAGCCTCCAGGAGACTCCAGAGTTTCAAAATAGTTGGATCAGATGCAGCCAGTGCAATGTTTGTGTGGGAAAACAGATCTCTGGTACTTCCTATGCCTTGTCTTTCCCAAATCCTCTCTCCTCAAGCTTTTTATAACATCATATCTGGGGTTGTAGCCTAATCATCTATGTTTAAATGTTTCCTCTAGGTGACTTTTTGCCTGCTTTAAGTTTGCAGGCCAGGATTACCCAGCTAAGTGCTCTATCTGCAGTGTAAAATGAAGGCACTGAAGAGTGGTTGGCTATGGAAGCAGTCACCACGTCATTTATTTTCGAAACCAGAACAAAACTGAGAGTAAAAGAAGTTGTTACCGATAATTCTTCTATTATAAGAGTTGTGTCGTGGGACTGTCTAAGGCAGTCATACGAGGGGCGCTTAGATCAAATCGCACTCTGGGAAATTTCTTTTAAGGGATGTCGCTAATATGTTTCTGTCCAATTTTTGTCAAAACCTGACTTTCTTAGAGAATTAACATCCACAAAGCCCAAGTGTTTTATGTAATAATCTAAAGAATCCAATATTTGCTATGGATTTTATAGAGATCACAAAAGAGAATAACTTTAGGTGTATAGAATCCATATCGTATCATATGAGTTACAAAGTCATTACTATTTTGTTTTATATATTCAATGCATATAATATCTAGAGGGCTTCAGGCACTAACTTCTAATTCCTCGTCCCTGGTGGGCTGGCGAAATGTCTCATCCAGAGGGTCATGCCTTCCTATAGAATCTCAGTTCTGACAGGTCTCTTCCAGGGACCCCTCACTGTCCTTGTGTCATACTGCTGTATATGGGCCTGATCTCTCGTGTGGGTTAGAATTCATGTTATTATTTTCAGAACGTCTCAGTTTCCACATCAGCACATACCCAAATAACATTTTCTAAGTTTCTATAATTCTTTTGTCAACTTTGCTTCTTCTAATAAAGGGCAGTTACTACAGTTGCTCCGTGGGATGGGTGTGTCTGCGGGCACGCACGAGTGTGTGTGTGTGTGTGTGTGTGTGTGTGTGTGTGTGTGTACGAACATGGAATTTTGAAAACTTTCTGCAGAAGAGTAACCAGTCTGGATTGAATTGAAAGCTAAATGGCTTTCCATTTGGAAAAAATTAGGATGTTATAGCGATTCTTGTAGAAGAGCATTAAACAGCTCGCCCTACGTGAAGCACGTCAGGGATGGCGTGACAGCTATAAAGTTTATGGAGGAAACATTTACTCTTGGAAAACGTGGGTACTGCAAGAACTTGCAAAGGAATGACAACAGATACCCAACCGTGCCTCAGCAGGGGAAGTACAGTTATGTTCCTGGGTCACTGGACTCTTGTTATGGATTGAATTAGCCAAACAACGTAAACAGTCATAGATAAGCATAATCGGAGCTTGGTGAAATATGACTGTTCTGTTTGGATTCAGCTTTGTATTCACCAATACCCTCCAATAGATTTGATATCAAATACATGTTGTCACTCTTAGCCTCGATTTTATGTAAACTTTGGTATATTATTTTTTCCCTCAGCCATTAGCATATTCTTGCCTAAAATATGTGTTTTTGCATGCTGTGTCTACGATAGCCTTTTTAATTTTTAGGCTATGTCTGCTTTCCTTTCTCGATTTCTCTTTACGCGTTGGGCTGAGAACTCCCTTGCCGGCCTGCAAGCTGCATCTGACTGAGTCCTGTTCAATGGCCCACATAGGAGCTCAGCATCAAGGTGGTGCTTTTTGCTGAGGTGAAAGTGAATATTTTCTCCTCACACTTTACAGATGTCACGCCATCCCCTGAAGTGCTTTATTTGGGGCGAGCTGTTTAATGCTCTGCGACAAGAGTCACTATAACATCCGATTCCTTTTCAAAGGGAAAGCCACTTTAGCTTTCAATTCAATTTAGCAGACAACTCAATTCAGTCACTCTTCTGCAGAAAGTATGGTCCCGAGAAAGTGCTCTGGGTCAGGTTACCAGAACCTGCGTGCTAGAACCTGACGTTACTGGAACCCGCGTTCTAGGTCACATTAGCACAACCCAGGTTCTAGGTCGCTTTACTGGAACCCGTGTTCTAGGCCGCTTTACCAGAACCCGTCTTCTAGGCTGCTTTACCGGAAGACACATTCTAGGGCATTTTACCAGAACCCGCATTCTAGGTTGCTTTCCCAGAACCTGTGTTCTAGGCCACTTTACTGGAAGATATGTTCAGGACGCTTTCCTGGAATCAGCATTATAGGTTCTTTACCAGAACCTGCACTCTAGGTCACTTTACCGGAACCCACGTCCTAGGCTGCTTTACTGGAAAACATGTTCTAGGGCACTTTGCCAGAACCCATGTTCCAGGCCGCTTTACCAGAACCCTCATTCTAGGTCAGGTTACTGGAACCCGTGTTCTGGGCCGCTTTGCCGGAACCCGCATTCTAGGTCACTTTACCAGAACCGGTGTTCCAGGCTGATCTGCTGGAACCCGTGTTCAGGATGCTCTACTGGAATTGGCATTCTGGAACCTTGCCCAGAACCTGCATTCTAGGTCAGGTTACTGGAACTCGTGTTCTAGGTCACTTCACTGGCGCGTTCTAGGTTGCTTTACTGGAACCAGCGTTCCAGGCCAATCTACCGGAACCCTAGTTCAGAAGTTCTACTGGAATTGGCATTCTAGAACCTTTACCAGAGCAACCATTCCAGGACGCTCTACTGGAACCCGCATTTTAGGATGCCTTACCAGAACCTGAGTTCTAGGCCGCTTTATGGAACCCGCCTTCAAAGCCACTTTACCACTTTACCAAAAGCTGGTGGGTCCTTGTCTTCTGTGCAAGAGGAACTGAGTTCACAGTCTTCCCTCACTGTCCTATGCTCGGACGTGAGTTCTTCATTATTGTGCACTGGGATATTTTAAAATCACTTTTTCTTGATTTGTAAAAATTTATCAGTAGATACGAAGCTTTTATATTTTGGCTAATTAAATGCTAAAATTTCATTTGCTTGCCCTTGCTACTTATGTCGTGTTTCACAGATAGTAGAAAAGAGACTGCACTGGACAAATATAAGAAGACATACGTGCACTAACATGAAATAAAAAGAAAAATGTGTGTCTGACAACAGACGGCACCTGCACAAATGTTACAAATTTCTGGCTGCCATCCAGAACATTTGCTTTATCAATGTAATGTCAGGGATGTCTATGTTTTACTTTCCATTTGGTTATGTTTGTTTTGTTTAAATGTAGCTTTTGGCTACTTCTGCAAAATTTTAACTAGAGAGATTTAATTGCATAAAAAAAAATCCTAAAATTAGTTTTTCAGGATACGTCTTAAAGCTCATGTTCCCTGATGATAGCATGTCTTTGTACTTACACTTTGAGAGTGGTAGCAAGGAGATATGGGATCTACTGCAAAGTAGTCGTTCCTTTCTGTGTGCTCTTGGGCTGGTCACTTAACCTGTGAGTTCTAGTATGTTCCCTGCAGTCGTAGCACCTGCTGGTTCCCAAAGCTCTCCCAAGCAGAAAGTGAAGCTTGACATTTTCTGCGCTGATAAAAGAGATTATTTCCATGCCGACATGGCCGTGAAAATGAATGAGCACAGATTCAAACACTTCTTTTGTAGAAACTTAGCCTTTTGTTTTAGAGCTATGTATAATGAAATGGAATTTGGATAGTAATGAATATGAGCTCGAACATACCAAAAAATATCTCAAGTCATTCAAAGGTATCAAAGTTTCAAGTTTATAAAACATCTCTTTAATCCTTATGCTGGAGAAGAGTACAAAGTCCCTGATAAACGGCTGAGTGGTGACACCAAGTCCAGGGCTTGATTTCTATGAAGCTAAACATTGTGAGGTACACCCTGAAAAGTACTCGGGCTTATTTCTGTTTTTGGTACCTAGTTTAGTGGGGTTTTTTTCTTTTTTCTATCTTCTTCCAAGGATTGTGCATGTACAACCATATCTTTAGAAAGGCTGACTCTTGTTCTTTGCTTCTTCTCAATTGCATCACCTTTTCTTGGTGGAAATAGAGTTTTAAAATATAATAGAAGCAAGTGGTATTAATTTAGAGGGCTACTAAAACGGAAAGTTACGGAAATGTAGATAATACAAACTAATGATACCAGGTAATTCTTTGCTGTATTAGTATTAGACCTCTTGGGACTGAATGAGGCTGAGAATTCATTAGTATAAAAGACCTAAAGGGATAAGCAGAGACACTAAGATAGGACATACAATACCCCAGTTTGACTTTTTAGTAATGGAAGCAGGTGTCCAAGTTTGCAATTCTTTTTCTTTCGCTACACACACAATCTCAGTAAGAGTAGAAAGAAAAAAACAAAAACAAAAAAACAGAAGAAAGAAATAATTTTTCCTCAAGAAGAGATCATTTGATGATTCGGTATCACAAAGAAGTTATAACTATGTTGCTCTTGACTTTGATCTGGAACTCTGGACACTCAGCTCTTGCAAACATATCTGTTTGCATGGCTGCCGTTCTCCAGAGTAGACGCCCAACTTCTGTAAGGACATGCAGACACACAGGTGAACATGTATGCTTATTTCCATTAAGTAGTAAGTGACAAGCCTCTTTCCTGCCTGCGTAATTGCTCTGATGTTTTGTTTGGAATTCTGTTTATATTCACGTGTGTGCATAAAAGTAGCTTGAATGATGTCCACATTTGCCAGTGTTAACCGGTAACTCTTTTCCTCCCAAAGGGCATGAAAAGAAAAGTTAACAATATGAAACTAGGAGGGAGTGTTTGTCAGGAACCAGAGAACTATTTGTTTGTTTGTTTGTTTGTTTGTTTGTTTGTTTGTTTTAAATCCATGTCCCTTTTACTTTCTTGGCTTTAACAATCTTTGAAAAGAACAGAGTCAGACCTTGTATTTTAATTTGGATTGTTCAGTGCTCATAGCCTTGAGGAGAGAAAGTAAGAAAGAAATCCTGTGGGTGTATGTGGAAAAGCAGAGGTCCGAGTTTGCTTGCTTTGTGAGTAGAATGTATATTGTCCAAGAGCCAGTAATAAACTTGAGATTACATTTGTGCTGTGGAACCAAATGAACCGAAAGGGAAGTGTAATATTTCAAGTTGGAGATATTAAATCAAGGCTTCATGCAAAAAAGACCCAGTCAAATGTGAAAGAATATGTAAGAAGGAAAAATATATCATCAGAAATGATATTTCTAACTAATTGAAACATTTGCAGTCAGGCTTATCACATGCCATCACTTAAATATTAGACAAATCTAAGGTATAAACAAGTTTTATTTTTATTTTTATTTTCAAGGGTCTTGGCAAAGCAGGAGAGCTTGGCAATAAATGAATCGAGTGGCTTTCTAAAAGTCTTTATTTATAACTACAATTACAAGTTTGCCATCACCATGCTGAGGATTATTAAAAGCATATTGGCATTTTGCTATATATTTTAGTTATCTTTAAATTATTTGTCATAGTGGGAATAATATACTCATAAAATTTCGTTAAGCAAATTTTCAACCTAGGCTAAGTTTTTAAATCAATGCTCATTTCAGTTAGGGAATAAATTTATTTTTTCTTTACTTCTTTGAGATCAATGTCCACATGATTTTTGATAGCTAAAAGTGTTCTTTTCCTGAAATAGCAATGAACAATCTGTAATTTTACTGTCACCTAAGTTATCTTCGTGTCTTTATAGATATGAGTTTTAACTTGAACAACATATGCAGATATAGATAAATCCGCATATAGATACATGCGTATTGAAAAAATAAATCCATCCCCAAAGACCTGTAGAAATATATACATCCCATATGTGTAAAGCACATTAAAACTGCCAGACCACAAAAGATATCCTATATTTACAGACCTACTTATGGTTCTGGGTCTGCCAAACTTCCACATCTTGTTGCTGTGATTTGTTTAACAAGACTAAAAGGAAATGTAAAGTATTTAGAGCATCCTTTTTAGGATCCATTTGGAACACGATAGAAAGCATGAAAATATTGATCTTGGATCTCTACAGAAGTTTGAGGAACCTTAAACTTGTAATGGTATATTCTCCATTGACTCTCAGACTGTACTTGAAGTTTGCTGCCTTATAGGAGACAGTATGATAACTCTTGTGCCAACACTGTTTCTAGAAGGTTCTACTGACACGCTATCAACGTGACTCTTCACTGAAATGCTGAGGGGTGCCGGGAGGTGGTCTACCCTGACTCATCCAAAGAATGTTTCCCTAGCTCCTTTTGAACCTTTGAGTTCCTAGTTAATTCAGGGTCAACTATGTTGTATGAAGCTAAGTAACCGTAACTTCCACAACAGGGTTCTGTCTGCGTCATGACAAATATATCACGTGAGGGAGGGGCACATGCTACCTCAGCACGCATGGCAGGAATCATTAGCCGAACATGACACATTTGCCATAGGGGAACAGGTGTAAGCCAGGGATCGTTCTCAGCACAGTGCTCCGGGAAGCATTACTTGTTAATCTGCATTGGCGTGGGAAGAGAGAACAGTTTTGCCTGGCTACCTTATAGTACTTATTTTCTTTCATCTCTTACCATGGGTTCTTTTTAAAATGAAACTGTTGGGGCACCTGGGTGGCTCAGTCGGTTAAGCATCTGACTCTTGACTTTGGCTCAGGTCATTATCTCACAGTTCATGGGATCGAGCCCTGGGTCGGGCTCTGCGCTGACAGTGCAGGGCCTGCTTGGGTTTTCTCTTTCTCTCCCTGTCTCTCTGCCCCTGCCCCACACATTCTCTTTCTTTCTCTCAAAATAAATAAATAAATATTAAAAAAAAAATGCAACTGTTGTCAGCCAATGAGTACAGGTGCTTATTTGTGGTGACCTTTTTTTAAGTTCCAGTTTTGAGACGTTGCCTTCCCCCCAATCCCCGCTACAGAAAAAAAAAAAAAAAAGTAAGATATGGAATATAAAGATAACATTTAAATAACAAGAGCAAAATAAGCATATCACTGTGCCAGAAATAAGGAAAAGAGGGCAATGATAAATGGAGCTAAGGCTGCAGGCTTCCCAGTCTCGGGTCTGGAGGCAGGCGTGAGTAGTGCTATGCGTGTCCCCTCTGGGGCACCGGGGAGGATACCGCATACAAGGCGAGTAACCGGAAACCGGTCCACTGCTGAAAATAAGACACTGGGGTTGGGCTACCCGACTTGAGAGATGTTGCCGGAACGATACGTAGTGCTGATCATCACTGGGCCTAAGGCTTAGGTAGTGAGACTTTTGTAGGAAAAATGAGGAAGCTGATGACCGTAACTGGGATAGGGCCAGGGTGTCTGTCGGATATACTACTGGACCTGAGATAGCCTAATATCATGGTGGAAAGGTTGGTGCTGTTCTAATACATAGTTCTGGAATAGAGGCCTCGGGGCAGGCAGGATGGAGGCAGAAGCAAAACAGTAAGACCCCTATCTCTAATGAGACAGAGCAAAAGTGGGTAAAGGAGAGAGATGAATACACTTCAGATAAAATGAGTATAATAAAACAAATAGAATATGAAAGATGCTCAATACAAAGATATGTTAATATATGTTTTAAAAAGATGTAACATCAGTATTAGTTTCATGTTGCTTCTGTAACAGATCGTCACAAACTTAGTGGCTTAAAACAACACACATTTGTTTTCTTACAGCTGGTTAGAAATCCAGATATGGGTGTCTCCACGGTAAATTCAAGGTGTTAGCAGGGATACTTCCGTCTGGAGCCCCTAGGGGAGAATTTGTTTCCTTTCCTTCTTCTTCTGGAGTCGCCTGCATTCCTTGGCTTGGGCTTCTCCCTCTGTCTTCAAAGCCCATCTCTCTGACCCCTGCTGCAGTCACCTCCTCACAGCTTCCTCTCACACTCCTGCTATTCAGCAGTGTAGGAGTTCTTGGAATTACTTGGACCCTTAGATAGGAGTTCTTGGAATTACTTTGGACCCACCTAAAATAATCCAAGATGATCTTCCCATCTCAAGATTTTGAACTTAACCACATTTCTAGTGTCCCTTTTCCCATACGATGTAATACATTTACAGGTCCCGGGACTAGATACTGAGTAAGGTCAGGCCATGGGGAAACAACATGTGTATTGATTTGTCTACCACAGCATCCATATAGAGAACAAAAAGGTTACGATGGCAAGCATATGATTTCCCTCATCCATGGAATCCAAAAACACAAAACAAATGAATAAACAAACAGAACGCAGAATCAGACCTCTAAATACAAAGAACAATCTGGGGGTGGGGCAATGGGCAAAATGGGAGAAGGAGAATAGGAGATACGGCTTCCAGTTATGGAATGAATAAGTCACAGGGATAAAAGGTACCACATGGGGAATATAGTCAGTGAGATTGTAATAGTGTCGTATGGTGAGAGATGGCAGCAACACTTGCCTCGAGCATAGCATGAGAAGTGGAATCACTATGTTGTAGCTGAAACTAACTTAACATTTTGTGTCAGCTATATTAAAGGTAAAAACAAAAATATTTTATTTTTGAAGTTCTTTTTTTTTAAGTTTATTTATTTAGAGAGAGAGCTGGGGGAGGGGCAGAGAGAGCTGGGGGAGGGGCAGAGAGAGAGGGAGATGGAGAATCCCAAGCAGGCTCCGCCCTGTCCACGCAGAGCCAGATGTGTAACTTGAACTCACAAACCATGAGATCATGACCTGAGCCGAAATCAAAAGTCAGACCTTGACCCACCGAGCCACCCAGGCGGCCCCAACTGTAAACGACTTTTTAAAAAAGTTAGGAAACATATGCAGAAATAAATCCGTGGCTACAGCAAAACACAAAGTAGATATATTAGAAATGGAAGATATGCCATTGTCACAAAAATATTTGAGAGGTAGTTTCTACACTGGACCCAGGAAAGAATTCACCCAGAATGTAGTATAGAGAATATACTGAAGCTATACTAAGGAATTGCATACCTGTGTGCACAAACACATACTGTATAGAACAACAGTGAAGAGATAGAGTGTGATGGAGCGCCTCTAGAATGTGCCAAAGTCAGAGGAGAAAGAAAAGAAAAGGGAAGCAGGATTTGAAAAAAGAGTGGGGAATTTGCCACATGTGAAGAAAAACATGAAACTTCAGATCAGATGTGTGGGACTGGTACTGAGAAAAATAATTGAAAAGAAATCCACACCAAGGCACAGAGTAATAAATTGTAGAACATCCAAATACATGTTTTGGAAAGCTAAAAGTGAGAAAAAAAGATTGCCCCCAAAGAAATAACAATTGGACTTCTCTTGTGTACTTGAATTCAGAAAATAACGAGATAATGAAGAAACAATTTCAAAAAGCTTTGCAAAAGAAGAAGAAGGAGGAGGAGAAAGAGGAAGAAAAAAAAGAAGGGGAAAACACATGTGATCCCAGAGTTTTATACTCAGACAAAAATTGATTAAGGTAGAGGACAGAATCAAGTATAATGTGTCTTACAGCCAAATTTTCCCATCCAGGTTCACTTTTCTATTGCAAAAGCATATTGTGTAGTATTTCTTTCAGTAACATTCTACTTTTTTGTACATCTGAATATACATATTTCTGGTAACTAATCTGAGGTACAGCAGGAAGGAAAACATTAATGATAGAAATCAGGCCATGAGAAGAGGAGAGTGACCTCTCCTTCCTGTGTCATGGAGGTCTTGAGTTGACCAGGGCTTATGAGATCCTGAAATACCTCTTGACCAATGAGGCTGAATTTACATGAATTGAAGGAAGTATGCAGCATTAAAAAACTAGTCATGGTCTTGGTGAAGGTCATGGTCCCAAGAACTTCCATTTTACTGGAATGAGTTTATTATGTAGCTGTTTTTAGAGGAAAGTCATCATCAGATAGGCTAAAAAAATACATAAATAAACAGCTTGATTTCTTTAACTTGAAAAAGTCCTACTGAAGACCATATGGTTCTTCATTGAATTAAAACACTTTGAATGTTATTATGGACATAACAATAGAGAAGTTTCCTTTGGATCAGGATCGAGGCACTTTCTATCTTCTACTGACTATCTAAATGTTATTTATCCAAGTTAGAGTCTCTTAGAAATATTGTAGGTACATTAAACTCTAATCACTTATTAGTGGCAAATTGGAGCCTTGGTTTCGGAAAGACTGTCATGCATAATCACAAGGCAAAGTCCCATGGAGTTGGGAATCGAGTATAGACACCTGATCAACCAAGTAGAATGGCAGGCATGGCCCGGGGTGTCCTGCATCTGTGGCCTGTGCAGTAGATGACTACTAAACATTTAACAGCAATGTCTCAATACTGAGATGAGAAGAGCCTGGATTTAGGTAACAGTTTATATAGTTTAAAGAAAATAATGGAAATGGTTCATGTCTTGCATAATTGAGATTATGAAGAGTGGTCGAAGAAGGCATGTGCTTTAGGAGAGGAGACAGCTGAATGGTGATTTCAAGATCTTTGTGTTTATGGAGTTTTTTATAGAGTATGGTTTCCAGTTGCTTTCCATCCCTAATGATCAAATCCAGATAGACATAGTCTGAAACACTCCCCTTTCCTACTCAGTAATTATGCATTTTCAGAAAAAAAATTTTTTTTTTCGAAGATAAGCTTTTTTTTTTTTTTTTGATTTGTTGTTGGCTTATCCAGTTTTTGCACTTTAAATCCTTCTAGCCCTTTGCAGTATATGGAGAATTAGAAAAGACAGGGAAGGTCCAAGGAGGAAATTTTTGAGGCCAATAGCTGAACAGAGTTTGAAATATGATGAGGCAGGAGCTCCTTTACCCAGTCACCCAAACTAGGAACTTCATTGCTAACTGACCCTTCCCACTCCCTGGCATGAAATCCATCATGCTATTGTATGAATTCTAGTTCCAGAAGTTCTCTCGAATTTTCCCTAGCCCTCTCCCTGAAATCACTGGCCCGGTTTAAGCTACTCTCTGTAAGATTGTGTTATGTTCTTACTACAGTTGAAATAAACAGGTAGAGAATTGTTGGCCAGATGTACAAAAACTTAGGAACAGTCTGACAATTTTCCCTCAATTGACATTCTACTTTAAACTGTGTTTCTTGGGGGGAGGGGAGGTGGCATTGTTAAGTCAGTCCATGATGTTATAAATGTAAGACTGAATACATTCTGCACATGTTTCTGTTAGTCTAATCTTTCTGAAGATTAGATCATTTCCAAGAGGTTATCAAGTATGATTGGCATTAACATTCTTGTGTTTCTGCATTCTTAGGTGTAATTGCCCTGAATCCCTTTCTTAAAAATGCAGATATTATTTTCTGTGAAAAAAGATATTTGAGCTTATATAAAATGTCTCAAGTCTTGTTTCTTTTTCCCGAAATTTTGGAATAGCCTGGACTCATTAAATGTTTAGTAAAATCCTTAGCGAGAAAAATAAAATTTATAGTTCACAGACAGGTTGAACAGGCAAATATCTGTCAACTTAAAACATTTTGTCTCAGATAATAAATTTAGTTAACAAATGATGATGAACTAAGTGATTGGGTTAATTATTTATTAATTAATTTATTAATCCACCTCTTTTTAAGGGCACTATTTGAATGAAGCATATGTGTGAGGGATATACACTAGCCTTTGATGGTGTTTTGGGCTCTCTGCTTTGTACTGTTACATTTAAACACATAGTTAGGACACTTATCACCTGTCTTTTTCAGTTGAGGAAACTGAAGCTTAAATAGTTCTTTTATTAACTGTGTCACAGAATTTAAGTGTGGAGTAATAACAATCTGAATCCAACTCTTAGTGGCTTCAAAATCTTTACTTTCTCTGATTCCACGTAGCTTCCTGAAGAAAAGTATAACATGAAAACACTGCGTAGGTCTTGTTTTAAAAAATTTTAGTCTAGGTGGAGGACAAAGACACATCTGATTACCAGTATTGCTTAGAAACAAGGTATTTGATTTAAAATATGGTTATGGGGCACCTGGGTAGCTTAGTCAGTTGAGCATCTGACTCTTGATTTCCACTCAGGTCATGATCCCAGGGTCAAGGGATCAAGCCCCGTATCAGGCTCCATGCTGGGTGTGAAACCTGCTTAAGATTCTGTCTCTCCCTTGCTTGTGCTCTCTCTCTCTAAAATCAATAAAATAAAATATGATTAAAAATAAATAACTGGTAATGAAAATAAATGGGTTCTTAGAATTCAAAAGATAGAAAGATATCCTTTGTAAGCTAAAGAGTTTCAGGGATTCAGTTTTATTTATTTAATGTAATGAAATAGCCAGTACCCCATCCATCCGTCCATCCATCTGTCCATTCACCCATCCTGTTTTCTTTCCATGCATCCTTTCATCCAGTGTTTATATGTCAGTAACTAATTTTTAAGGAAAAAGATGAATTTATCCATGTATAAAAGTATGGGCATTTGTAACTTTATGATTGCTGCTCCTTTCCAAATATACACAAATCATATATTTCTAAGACTTACATTAACAAAGACAATAACATTGATAAAGAAAAGCATATTTTAAAGCTGGTTTAGATTTACTGCACACATACACAGCTAGAAAGGGATTGGATCAGTAGGACAAGAAAAAGATCAATTATGTGGCAACAAAAAAAAACCACCACCAAGACCTCAGAGACTTAACACCACAAAAATGACTCTGGTTCACACATTGTCCACTTTGGGTTCCAGAGACCTACAGAGGGAACTGATTGTCCTTTATCTCGGTTCAGAGGACCGAGTTAAAGGACAGGGAGCCTAGATAATCAAGAATTGGCTCTGAAATACCTCCTCTTAGAGATGACACACATCACTTCCATTGACATTTTATTGGCCAAAACAGAGTACACGGTCACATGTAGGTCCAACCCTGGGAAGGTACGGAAGTAGATTCTGCTTTCTGTCCATGAAATAAAGGAGATCCACAAATATTGGTGAGCACTAATATTGTCTACTGTGACAAAAAGGAAAGTGGCAGATAGTTGCCATGTAAAACCCAAAGGTGGGGTCGGCAGGGGTGGGGGGGGTGCCTGGGTGGCTCCGTTGGTTAAGCATCTGACTCTTGGTTTTGGCTCAGGTCATGATTTCACAGTTTGTGAGTGTGAGCTCCACGTCGGGCTCTGCGCTGACAGCATGGAAGCTGTTTGGGATTCTGTCTCCCTCTCTCTCTGCTCCTCCCCTGCTTGCTCGCTCGCTCACTCTCTCTCTCAAAAATAATTACACAAATAAACATTAAAAGAAAAAGACCCAAAGAGGTATTTACCAGGACAAAAAAAAAAATGTAAGACATAAGAGATATTTGCCATGAGAAAAATGTAAACCTGGAGGTGAAATTCGAAGTAGCATTATATTTTCATCTTTCCTGGAGCTGATACTACTATATTTCTAAAGCCAAACTCTTCCTTTCATCCAAGCTTAAAATGTGTCTTAGAGAACAGAAAAGGGAACATTGTATTACATGTACACACAATAAGTGTATCATATGTGTGTGTGTGTATGTGCACACGTGCAAGCGTGTATCTATTATTGCTATACCACTGCGTATTTAGTATAAATTTGTCTCTCATTCATGTTGAGAATTTTTTAAGTCGGTTTTAATATATTTTAAAGGTACTGCATTTTCTTCTTGGAGGTGAGAGTAGAATAGAAATATTTTTCCCGTTGACAATTGTGCCCTCAAGTGTTAACATTATTCACAAGTGTTTAAGAGAATAATTAGCTTCAATTTACTCTACCATACTCGTACTATAATTATAACATGACCTTTGTTCCATTTATACATACGAGTAGTGTGTTCCAGTAGGATTTATTGTGAAGAAGAAACATTTGATAATAGCCTAATTCCCTAGCAGTCTTGTACAATGGGTCATAAGTGACCTTACATTGGAGAAAAATTAAAAGACACCTGCATTAGAGATCAATTTCCTGATTTTCAGCTTAAATTCATCATGCTGGGCTATCCAAGGACACCTTTCTTGTCCTACCATTTGATGGAAATGATTTCCATGTGTTTTGTGATTCAGCCCCATTCTGCCTTAGATAATACGATGACATCAAACATTTCAACTCTTCAATTGACTGGCTGACTGTGGCTTGTAAAAATTGCGTTTTATTTTCAGAGTACTCTAAGTTGTAAGTAAGAAGTGGACAGCAGATTTGTGGCGAAATAGTAGCACTCACATTTCATAGTGATTTCGGATTTCAATATTATTTACAAATATGACATTACCCGTTAGTGGTTTTATTTCATTTTTGTATCAGAGAGATCCCAAATATGACGTGACAGCCTTAACTCCGAATTTCCCTATTTTTGTCAGTTTAATCCAGATCTTTGCGATGCAGTTCTGAACACTGCCATGCTTCTAAGTTTTAAACAAGAAACAGGTGGTTAAATACATGCATGCAACTCTCGACAACTTGACTGTAGCTTTGCATGTAATATGTTGGTAATGCCTAAATATCATTTTAGTAGTTGTCCAGAAGCATTGTATTGCCCCTTTACCAGTTCTATTAAATAGGAGATTACTAAGAAATTAATCAATGAATATTGGTGAAATCTCAATTCCCTAACCAATCTTCTCTTAAAGGACAATGTCTTCGGTTTTGTGATGGATTTGGTGTTAGTCATCTCCAGGGTCACTGGGCAGCCATTTGCAGGATACTTTGAGATTCATCTTTCCTGACATACCTCAATTTGCCCTCGAGTCATTAATGCATGATCTGAAATTGTGATCCTTGAAAGTTACTCTCAATAATGGCATGCAAATGCTGTCCTGTTTGAGCTGCATTTACTCTTTGGGGCTCCAGAATGCTGACTGGTACTTCAGAAGTCACCAAAGAGTGTTCTCTTATTTCAGTCTTGGAGGATGCTTTACTTTGAAAATTCCGTGTTTCACCCTCCGAGTTGCCATCTAAATCCCCATACATTTTCTAAGCCTAGTTCAGTCTCCCGTCTACCACTTGTCTCTGGAAATCATTTTTAAAGTAACCACCTCAAAAATCAACCTTCCATCAATAAATACGAAGGCATAGCATCTGCGTTCTCTCACAATCACTGGACTGGTCCCAAATCAGCATCACTGATTGTATCTACGCTCTTTCCCGGAGCGCATGTTTTGGTGTTTGTCACTGGCTGGAAGCCGTGCAGGTGCCAATAAAGCCCTGGGCCTCACCCCAGGGTAAATTTCTGTTTCCTTCAGATTTCTCTGACTCCCTGTTCCTCTGCACCTTATGTACTGAGGGACTTTGCTCTCTGGCTAAAACAGACAATATAGAGGAGAGAAGAAGCAGAGGGCTTTATGGAGGTGGTATCAATGGAGTAAGGATGGAGAACCAATGTCAAAGAAGGGTAGAAGACTCAGGATAAGAAGTATGGAGCAGCACATGACCGAGGTAGTGTTGGGGATTTAATTAAGCCTTTTCCCCCTCTTATGAATTTGGAACCTACGGAGAAAACACACTAATGGGGATTTAAACACATTTTGTTACTGATGAAGCTGAATTTGAGAAGGCAGCCTACCACTATGATCATATAATTGGCTTTCCAATCTTTCCCCTTCAATTAATCATAAAACTAAATTGGCAGGCTTCTTCTTAATGACCGAAATTCTGGCCTTTTGAAAGATCATGGCATTGAACAGCAAGGAATGTGGATGTCCAGTGGACAACAGGGTGGCTCCAAAAAAGAGTGAAACCCAGCCGTGAGTCAGGCAGACTCTATTTCGTCTGTGAACGGAAGTTTACTTAGCATGGGACCTTTTAAG
This sequence comes from Lynx canadensis, assembly GCF_007474595.2. Classification (NCBI taxonomy): domain Eukaryota; kingdom Metazoa; phylum Chordata; class Mammalia; order Carnivora; family Felidae; genus Lynx; species Lynx canadensis. Next base: position 76,266,756 of record NC_044303.2, on the reverse strand, counting down.
TCTGGTCTAAGAACCTCTGTTTCCCTGGGGGTGGAAGTTCTGTCCCATCTATGGAAATATGACGAGTAGTACTCTCCATGCGCCCCCATGGTGATTTCTGAATGTGCTGCCTTCAATTTATCATAATATTCCCTTATTATTTGTCCGTTCAGCTTTACTGATGTCCGCCATTATAATTGCCTTCTTTTTACTTATGCTGGGCTTAATTTGTGCTTTTTATTCCTCCCTGTGCTACAACCAGAAATAATTAATTTTAGATGTTCATTATCTAATATAGACATTTAAGGATTCGAATTTCCCTCTTAGGGCTGACTAGGTGCATCCCCCAAATTTCAATACGTTTCATTTATTTTCGGTCAACTTGAAATATTTTCTGTTTTCCCTTGTGGTTACCACTTTTGCATACAGTTATTAAAAGTTATGTTGTTTACTTTCCCAAAACTTGAGAACTTTTTAAGCATACTATTGTTATTGATTTCTAATACAATGCCATTGTAATCAGAAAATATACTCTGTATGATTTCAATTGTTCTTTCCTTGTTGATATATGTGTTTTGAAAGTTTGCTATCGTGCTTACTCACATACTTAATTACTTTTTGTTTGTTTGTTTAACACTTCTCTTTAATTCATCCAGATTTTGCCTTTCTGGGATTTTTCCTTCTCTTCCAATTGGTATTTTTCCTTTGAACCTAAAAGAATGTGGTTTGTATTTTGTTTTTTGGGTTTTTTGTTTGTTTGTTTTCATCTTTTTTCTTAGCATTTCTTGTAGAACAGATCTGGTACATAACTTCTGTCAGCTTTTTCTTCTGATAAAAAAGTTATAAATTTGGTGCTTATTTCTAAGATAGTTTCTTAGGATATATAATTTGATTTCAATACATTTGTTTTGTTTTACTGTCTTTCAATACTGTACAAAGGTTCTGTAGCCTTCTCTGTCCCCCACTGTTCAGATGAGAAGTTGACATTCTTTTTACATGTATAATGTTTCTTTGTTTTTCTAGGTCCCCTTGGGATTTTAAAATTATATTTGGTCTTCATCATCAATTTGATTATCATTTGCCTACCTGATGTCATATTTGAATTTGTGTGCTGAGCTTCTTGGATATGTGGGTTGAAATATTTCATCTATTTTGGAAAATTGTCAGCCATGATCTCTTCAGACATTTCTTCTACTCCATTATCTGCCTTCTTTTTCCTGGAACCTGAATACAAATAGGTTTGGCTACATAGAATATTCCGCAGATGTCATATGCTTATTTTCCTCTTCTATTTTTCACTATCTCTTTCTTTTTTACTCTTGGTTTTCTCTGAATTTCAATGTGGATTATTTCTGTTGATCTGTCTTCAAGTTCACTGATTCTTTCTTCTAGTATGGCCAGTCTATTGATAGGCTAGTGACATTAATTCTTCATCTTAGTATTGTATTTTTATTTCTTTCATTTACTTTTGGCTTTTTCATTGTGCTCATCTCTTTACTATTTCCCTTTTTTTCCCACACAAATTGTCTAGAAATCAATTATGTTATTTAACATATCTATCATATTTACTTTAAATCTCCTGTCTAATAGTCTGAACATGTATATCATATGTGGGTCTGTTTTTATTTCTCTATCTTCTCTTGACCATGCATCACATTTTTATTCAGATATCTTAAATTTTTTTATGTATCCTTCACATATAACTTTTATTCTAGGATGAGTATTTTGAACAAAAGAACATTATAGATGGAAATCAATAGTATTTAGCTCCAGAAAAAGGCACAACCCTTCTTCATTTGACCACTAGTGTTGGGGAGGGGTTACTCCATTTAATATGTATTTGACCTCTGGGCTTTATTTCAGTTTCCATTATATTCAGTTTGTTACTGGCTCCAGATTTAGCAAGTCTTGTGATCTACACACTAGTAAGACTCCAGATATCTCTTTATGCTTTATAACTGGCTACTGGTGGGGCTCCTGGGTGGCTCAGTTGTTGAGTGTCTGACTCTTGATTTCAGCTCAGGTCATGAATTCATGGTTCGTGAGTTTGAACCCTGCATCAGGGTCCCTGCTGACAGTGCTGAGCCTATTCTCTCTCTCTCTCTCTCTCTCTCTCTCTCTCTCTCTCCCCCTCCTCCACTTGCTCTCTCTCTTGCTCTCTCTCTCACTCTGTCTCTCTCTCTCTCTCAAAATAAATAAACTTAAAAAAACATTATAACCCAGCTACTGTTTTCCTAAATAGAAGGGTATCTGTCTCTCTCTTTTGTACTTCCCTTTTTTCCAGATTTGGGGCTTCTGGTAAGTTTTCTTTGTTCTCCATTTCCACAGTCAGCTTTTTACATTCAGGAGATTCCTCTGCCCTGATTCATATTCTCTGTCTCTCTCTCTAAAGATTTTATTTTTAAGTAATCTCTACACCCAACACGGGACTTGAACTCACAGCCCTGACATCAAGAGTCACACACTCCACCAATTGAGCCAACCAGGTGCTCTGTTCTCTGTTTTGAGTCTTCAGAAGGCCAACTGTACACAGTAATGTCCTGGGGAAACTTGTAGGTATTTCTTGCTGTTCCCCTGCCCTAGCCTCTTGGCAGCAGCCTTGCAGTGGGTGAAGACTCAGAACTGTTCAGAGGGATTTCTCACTGTTATCCTGACCTGTTCCTGGCCTCAAGTGGACTCTGTAAGCCTCAGTGAGGATTTGTTTTAGAACTCCTGTCTTGCTCCCAAATGTAGGTATATTACTTGCATGTACTCAGTGAAGGACATATGGAAAGAGAGGTATGGTGCAGGGTGCAGAGCTTTCTTTCCCTGGGCTTCTGCAGACATTGAAACCACCACCCGAAACTTTTGTGGGCTTCTAAAACTATGTTGAAACTTTGGCCTGTTTCCTCACACACTGTTCCTTGGCAAATTGCTTCTTCTATCACTCAACCTAGTAGGAAGCAAGAAGCCAGTGCCTCTCTTATAAGAGGGATTCATTACTCTCTGCACTTTTGTTCACTTAGGTTTTGTTTATTTGTTTTTAGGTCATCTATCTTGCTCTCATCTTTAGCTCTTTATGGCTTTCTAATTCCTAAACAGAAGTGAAAGCTGCTAATTATTATTTATATTGCTGTCTGCTTCTGTTTAGAGGAGTCATATATGAATCCAGTGTGGAAGGGGCCAGGAAAAAAAAAAAAAGTTAATTGTAGAGATCATACCGTTGTAAAACAGGCGTCACCTTTCCTACCTAAGCTGTGCTGTTCATTCAGTCTCACTGTGCCTGTCCTTTCTCATCATGTGAGAGTGCTCAGTCTTTCTGGAGGGTCATCCACATAACTAAGCTTCTGGAGTAAGTTTATCAGTTATCTCAAGATATGTCTGAATTTCAGTTTAAGATCCCACTGGGAATCTCCATGCACCTACTCTTACCACTGTCCCACCCAGACTGTGTTGTTTAAAGAATCTGTAGATCAAGCTGTTGAGTTATCAGGGAATTTATATTGGGATGAAATTCCAAATCTTACTTGGTTTTCTCCAGGAGGATCTTTACTGGCCATTTTAGATGTTTCACAAAGAATACAGGCAAACCCATGACTGATGAAACAAGAAAAGGTCCAAAGAAAAGAGTGATAAAGGAGACATCCCAATCTGAATGGAGGTCAAAATAATGACTATTGGTCATATTGAATGGGGGTGACTAGGAATAACTATTTGGGCGAGGTCTGTACAATCATGGTACAACCCCAGTGGGAAACCACTGAGCAACATTTGTCATAAAAAATAAGCAAATATGGAAAAACTATGAATAAATGTGTATATTTCAAGCCTAGAAATCTCTATTTCAAACCAGCGATAGTAATCTTTCCCTTTCTGTAACCCAGAGATACAACAGTTGCTTACATTCCAACACCATGCCCTGCAGGAAGCCTGTGTCGCTTCCCAAATCTGTACCACCACACCCCCACATGTTCTCATGGCACTTCGTGTTCCTACTTCTCAGATACCTGCCTTATCTCTTACAACTTTTTTTTCCTCATTATATTGTCTGTGCTCACTTAATCCTTAGAGAATCTCACTAGCTGTCTGTTTTTGCAATACCAGTCCTCCAACAAGTCCATTAATTCATCCAGGCTTTACACAGGCTGACTCTTCACCATGAATGAGTGTGCCTACAAGTCTGTGTTGTCTAACGAAAGGAGACACTGTGTTTCTAAAAGGAATCCAGTCTTCCTTTAAGTTGATCAGTTCACACGACTACCCGCTTTTTAAAATAGCTCTTTTTTCTTGTCTTTCTAATGGCTGCTGCAATAAAATAGTCACTGTCTTAAATGCTGCATATTTATTAACACGTTTAATCCCCCCAAATACCACGTAAAACAGGTACTTATACTTTTTTTTCTGTGCTTAGAGATGAGCGAAAAGGGAACTGAAAAGGCAAATAGCTTGACCAAGGTCATGTGTGTAACTGAGAGTCTGACTCCTGAGCCTCAACTCTTGACCCATTCCTGTGTTACCTCTTGTTTTAAAAAAGTGTATTTATTTTGAGAGAGAGAGAGAGAGAGAGAGAGAGCACATGCACACAAGCCAGGGAGGGGCAGAAAGAGAGGGAAAGAGAGAATCCCAAGCAGGCTCCACACTGTCAGGGCAGAGTGAGATCATGACCTAAGCAGAAATCTAGAGTCAGATGTTTAGCCGACTGAACCACCCAGGCACCCCATCCGATGTCACCTCTTAATCATGAGTGAGTCATTAAGCAAGCAGTAAGGTACAGTTCTTCTCAAGAAATGGCAGATAGCTATTTCATGCGGGACCACACCTTATGCTTTCCCCTACATATTGACTATTGTAAATGCCAGAGACAAGCATGTTAGCCTAAGAGAAACTTGATGTGTTTTACACCATTATGGCAGTCTTACAACTTCTTAAACTTCGATTGAACATAAAAATGCTCCCCTCAAAAAACTGCACCATCAAGTAATGAAACTCCCCCCATGGTCCATGTTTTCAGGAAACAATCAAAATGATAGAATAATGGCCACGTATGAAATTATGATTTTACCATAGAATTTGGTAAGGGAATGAAATCTACTAATTTCTAAATAATTAGCTTTTCCGTGTTTCATGAGATAGTTTGCATGTCAGTATACTTAAATATCGATTCTGATTTGATCTGTGATGACTGGATTGATATAACTGCATTTTTATAAATAGACGAATGGGCAGTACTTCTTATAGTCTTATAGCCACGCAATTAAAACTATCTGTATCAGTTTGGAAAGCGTTCAGCTACAAGGAAAAGAAAACCCGATTCACAGTGTTTTAAACAAATGGAGGTTTATTTCTTTTCTGGGATGCAGGCAGATTTTGACATGAAATTAGTAACAATGAAGTCAACACTATCATCGCTTAATTTCCTGTCCTTTTCCACAGGACTGAAATGCGATGGTTTCTGCCACTTTAGACTTCATGCCCAAATCCAAAACAAGAAGAAAGAGAACAGGAGAAAGGGTCATTGATTCTGCTTCATCGGGAAAACAAAACACCTTCCCAGAAATCCTCTTAACAGTTGTTTTCCACTGATACCCTGTTTATATCTTGTTGGCAGAACCTGGGTCATGTGGCCATACCTAAGTGACAGAGGCCTGGAAAGTGGGAGCAAGACGATCATCTGTGGCTGGGCCAATCATCTTCCATCTGTTAGGTGCGTGGGGGGTGTGATATCGAGTCGAAAATAAGCATTCATTGTCACTCCGCCTAGGTGCTCTGATTTGTATTCCCCGATTCTGGAAATTTACTATGAAAAGTTATTTGATATTCAGTAGTTGTACTGGTAATTCAATCCAGTTTATATCTGTGTTGCTGTTTAAAGGGATAAAAATCAATTTAGTATCTATAGCAATCTTTTTTTCTATGTTTGATCGTAACATTGTCTATCCTATACGTCTTCTATTAATTTTGTTGTATTTTTATCAATTTAGGAGAAAGTAAGGGTCTATTTATTTCCTGACCACAAATAGAAATGTCAGATCGTAGTAAAATCATCAATGTTCCTTTCTTCATCCAACTCCCCTCCCCCTGCCCGCATGCATATTCAGGAATGGGAATAGTGTTGACATCCATGGAACTTAGAGTGAATACCAATGCCAATCATGTCTAAAATATAAACACGTTTCAAATTTATGTGAATTTTAAACAATCTGTTTTCTTTGGCTTGTAGAAAAATTACCAAATAACATATTGCATTAAGAACAAAATGTTCTTTAATCAGGATCATATTATAATCGTATAGTAGTAACACATAATTATATAGATGGAATATTAAAGTTTATAATCACATTCTTTAGACAAAGTATCCACAGACACCAGTGTTTTCTTTATTAAAAAAAAAGTTATTTTACAGTTCACTGAATAAATGTAAATATAAAGAATTTGGTTTTATTAAGATGAACTTTAAGTTTCTTACTTCTGTATGCAAAGCATAAAATGGGAGCTACATCTTGGTTTAATAGTTTGAAATGTCTGGCATAATTTAAAAGTGACTTTCAATCTGGGTGATACAGTAAACAAATGGAATTAGAAGAAATTTGGTGTCTGTTTCTTGATCTGAATGATTATGATTAGTATGATTTCTTTGATTTGCTTTTGTTACTGTTTTTACTTTTTTTTTTTTTTTTTGGTATGCTGTATCTGTGTGGATATGCATGAAAGGTGACCTTTCTATCCTAATATGGCTTAATGATAAAATAGAAAATACATACATTCTGGACTTACTGTTGTTACCTACTCTACAGACTCCCTTTTTCTTCTTGGCACCCTTGTCCGTGTAACCATGTACTTATGGAAGATGATGTTATTCCCAGTCCATGGATAAATGTAACTACCTAAAGCCATTCGGGATAACCCTCTCTTCTGGCGGACTTCTCAGAAAAGATTCCTTTTGGCTAATAGAAGGATGGGGGAGGGAACAGTTCTGTTTCTTCTACCAAACAGTCATGTGTGCGTGGATTGCCTTGAAGTTCTGGAACCCACTGAAAGCATGAGGGGAGCCAGCGTCTGCAGATGGCGGTGCAAACAGGCAACCCTTTTGACCCACCCTGCTTAGGTGGTTTTTGTGATAACATGGGACACATTTTCCTCATTGTTAAATTGTTTTCTAGTATTTGTAGCTCGGTGCATCCTGACCATACAATTTGCTTATATTCAAATATTCTGAAATCCATATCCATTCAAGGGGAATATAGGTTTTTTTTGTTGTTCAGGGATTTAAAAAGTGTCTTAAGCAATACTCTGTGTAAGGATATGTAGTCAGTATTTGTTTGGGTGTTATATTCTTAAATAATACTTGGAAGAATTTTACTCTGCATTCTAGTGGTCACTAGAATTATATATTATATCTTATATAATTATATATATGTAATTATATATAATTATATAATATATATAATGGACAAATATATATATGGACAAATTATATACATGTATATACATGTATATACATATATATGTCTATGTATATATACATATGTATATAATTTGTCCATATATAATTATTATATATATATATTATAATATATGGAAATATGGACCTTACTTTGTGGAAATATGGGCCATGTGGAAATATGGACCTTACTTTGTCTATAAGGTATACATGTTAAAGTATATAGTTCTTTTGTATTAATATTTTGTAAAAGATGTTTTTTTGGGTTGTTAAACATAAAGAAAATAGTATTATATAAATAATCGGCTTCCTGTAGGCTTTATAGATTTTCTTGATTTGGTTATTGTCATGTTGTTTCATACCTCATAATAACTAATTGTTAATCATTTTTACCAACGACTGACTCTATTTTTCCAGAGGGCTAATAGGGCATTCTCTACCAATATATTCATAGTTACTGGATAATTGACTCTTACTTTCCAATATTTCTAAAATAAAACTTCTAAAAACCTCAAGCCAAAGGACCTTTTAAAAATATGAATTAATGTAATTTTACCTAATGTAGAAGAGTAGGAGAGAATGACTTTAATACAACATATGCTTTTAAATGTTTATTTATTTTAAGAGAGAGAGAATGTGCAGGGAAGGAGCAGAGAGACAGAGGAAGAGAGAAAATTCCAAGCAGGCTCCATGCTGTCGGCCCAACTTAGGGCTCAATCTCATGAGATCATGACCTGTGCCAAAGTCAAGAGTCAGACGCCTAACTGACTGAGCCACTCAGGTGCCCCTTTAATACAGTATTTTAATGTCTAAGTTTATACATCTGAAATTAATAAAAATCAGTGCAGTTCATAACACATGATCGGTCTTATGTGCCACATCTTCCTAGAACTTCCTAGAACACATCAAAGTCATTTCTAGTGGGTCCTAGCCACACCCATAAACCCTTGGGTAACTTTTCACCAATGCGAAGTAATGAGTATCAACCCTGAACCGTTAACTTGTCATAAGAAATCCGAAACTAATGTTGAGAAAAACCTAAAGCAAAAAGAAATTCAGGCGCACTGTCCCCTGCTTATGAAAGATTCTCCTCCACCATGAATAGCCTGCCACTGGGGTAGGTGAGCTGCCTGCATTTCTGACTTCTTTTATGTTTCGTTTTGATATTCCCTTGGTGTCAAGAATTTCTCCCCTCGAAGCTGCTATCACTCACATTCAAGTTTAAACATATTTCCTCCTCTGTCATCAGTGAGGAGAGAGCACAGCTGGCCACCATCTTCTACATGCTGAACCTTCAGGCCTTTTCTTCAGAAGCAATGATCCTACTTCATAGACTCAGAAAATTGGAAGGGACCTTGCAGTCATCCCATCCTTTCTCTGCCTTTAGACAAGACTCCCCTGTAACCATCCCAAATAGAGGAACGAATCCATCCTATTTTTAAGAGATCAGGAGGATCTAATCGGAAGACTCCCAACAGTCACACATTCTTCTGATGAAAAACCCTCACTTTCGGGGAATCATCATCACTATCATCAAATGGCATTTTCTAAACACCCACATGTGCAAAGTATGTGTGTCTATTCAGACCCCAACGAGGACCCACGAGGCCCAGAAGGAAGAGGGAAGGAAACAGCGCAAGTACTGGGATCACAATGGGCTGTGCTCCAGGCACCAAGGGAGTCCAGCTCACGGCACAAACAGACCTACCAGCAAACTCATCAAAAGCAAATTATTTTGGGGCGCCTGGGTGGCTCAGTCGGTAGAGCGTCTGGCTTCGGCTCAGGTCATGATCTCACAGTCTGTGAGTTCAAGCCCCGCATCAGGCTCTGTGCTGATGGTGCAGAGCCTGGAGCCTGCTTCCGATTCTGTATCTCCCTCTTTCTCTGCCCCTTCCCTGCTCATGCTCTGTCTCTATCTATCTCAAAAATAAATAAAAACATTAAGAAAAAAAATTAAAAAAAAAAACAAATTATTTTTAAGAGCCATTCCAGAAACCCCAGGGGGTTTTCTTTCGGGGTTTTGTTTGTTTGTTTGTTTGTTTTACTTAGGAAAAGTGCCTTGTGGGGTGCCTGGGTGGCTCAGTCGGTTAAGCGTCCGACTTTGGCTCAGGTCATGATCTCACAGTTCGTGAGTTCGAGCCCCGCGTTGGACTCCGTGCTGACAGCTCGGAGCCTGGAGCCTGCTTCAGATTGTGTCTCCCTCTCTCTCTGCCCCTCCCCCATTCACACTCTGTCTCTGTCAAAAATAAATAAACTTTAAAAAAAAAAAAAAAAGGAAAAGTGCCTTGTATTTAAAGAATATAGCCATTTAATTCCCTTCTGTTTAAATATTAGGACTTACTAGTTACTGTCAAACTCATGTCTAATAACTTAAAAATGGGAAACATAAAAATGCAGTGTATTAAATCTGAAACAAATATGCATTAATTTAAAGTCAGAACGTGTCCTGCACACATAATACTGAATCGATTGCCTCTAGTATAAAGTAAAGGGAAAAAAGCTGTCTTTCAAACTGTCAATTCTCTTCTTCCCTTTTCTGGAGCTGCTTTCATGCTCCTGAGAGCCAAAGCTCAAAGGCGGCCCTCAGAGTTTCTAAACTCCCTGTCCTGGGTTCAAGCTCCACGCTGGGTGTAGAGCCTACTTTCAATTAATAAATCCTAAGCCAACTTTTGGGGCTTAGGTAGAGGATGCGACTCTTGATCTGGGCGTCCAGCCATGTCCAAGGCTGGAATGTCTGTTTGTCCTTCATCTTCTTTTCCAGTCAAGCAATTCCCATTCTTGGAGAATTACGAGGTTTTAACTGAATAGAACAATTTACTTGGTGGGGAGCCTTCTCTTGATATATACAAACCCATGTTTAAAGGAAACATTGTTGGCTCCTTATTTACCAGTCAAATGGGCCAACTATTTGGGTGGAAAGGTTTTTAACCGGGGTGTCTTTCAGTTTGTCTCCACCCCACTTTTAAGCATTCTGCCAGGGAGTGAAGCTCATTGCCTAGAACGGCACATCATCTGTATTCTTCTCGCCTCCCTGGCTTTCTCGACTATACCCCGGTGGTTACCTTTGCGGTTACCTTGTGAAATTAATCACAGTGCTCAGAGTTCAGGAGCTGGCAAAGCGACTGCAGACCCTTGAAGGGGCCCTAGTAGGATGTGCCTTGCACCCCAACGAGCTTCAGGATGTTTGCTATACAAGCACAAGGGGTTGTTTTGATTACAGTTGTGATTCGTTTAGATTTGTGCCCCAACGTGCAGCAGTCGATTCAGTGTATCATTGTACAATCTCTGTGCCGTGAGTAGGTCGTACTAAGTAGCAAGGCTACCAGAAACAGAAAATATGTTTATAGAATATACGATGGTGTTGGCATATGGCTATTCTTGTTTTAATTAATTAACTAATTAATTAAAATTTTTAGAGAGAGAGAGAGGGAGTGCCCATGTAAGCATGGAGGGGCTGGGGGAGAGAGGGAGAGAATCTTAAGCAGGCTCCACTCTCAGCACTGAGGTCAACACGAGGCTTGATCCCACGACTCTGGGATCATGACCTGAGCTGACTGAGCCACCCAGGTGCCCCCTATTTTGTTTTGTAATAGATATGTCCATTCTCTTCCCAGACTTATTCAGAGCTTAAAATTTTTGCTACCAATGAAGAGAATGCCTCAATCTTTTTGAGAAATGATAAACTTACCCGTTCATATTATTATTATTTGAATGGCTCTTATATTTGAAAGAAAATAAATTAATACTGGATGCTTTCATATGTTATTACATTTAAATCTTCTAATTGAATTTCAAGGCAAGAATATTTATTGCTGTGATTTTTCCCCCAAGGAACTAAGTCTAAAAGAGGATTCCTTTGTAGAATACTGAAATCAAATACAGGCATCTCTGGTCCTGAAGTGTGTATATGTACAATCATGTGATTAATTAGGTCTAAAAATCAACTAAATAAATGTTAGATTTCTAGAACTTGTCAAACACAAACAAGTAAACCCTGAGGATTGACTATTTATTGTTTATTTCCCATTGCAATATGCAGGATAGATGTTTTCATCTCAACATGAAATTAGTGCATTGTCTTTTTGATAGTTTTTTTTTTTTTTTTTAATAGACGTGTATCTGTCATTAAACCTCCTTAAATTCTTCACTCTGGCCTTTAAATGCTTCCCTCTGTTCATCAGTGCGCTTTCTCAGTCTTGGTCACTCTCTCTCTCTCTGTAATTTTTTTAATGTTTATTTAATTTGAGAAAGAGGCAACGTGTGAGCAGGGGAAGGGCAGAGAGAGAGAGACATAGAGTCCGAAGCAGGCTCCAGGCTCCGAGCTGTCAGCACAGAGCCCGACGCGGGGCTTGATCCCACGAACCGTGAGATCATGACCTGAGCTGAAGTCATGCTCAACCGACTGAGCCATCCAGCCCCCCCCCCCCCTTAATAGCTGGGCTTACCAGTGGCTGTTGTATTAGTAGCATATGAAGTCCTGTGTGTCACTGTTACTTCCCTCTGTGCCGCTGGCTGAACTTGGATGCTTTGATTGCGATTCCCCGGCAGCATGCAGACATTGTGAGTACTGCTTAGAGTGCTTGGTGGAGAGCCAGGAATTTTCACATATTCAGCTGGACCAGAGCCTCAGGGCTGGTGTTGCTAATGGTACCAGTACCATAAAGCATGGGTACTGGAAGTGAAGAAGTAAACAAACCTTCACGGTGACCAAGCCCTACTAGGGATTGTCACTGTCTGTTTCAGATGACAAAGGGGGTGCTCAAATGTTTGTTTTCTTTTGTTCTGTAGGTGGAAATCATAGACCTGGGGTAAAATTAAATGACAAATTCTTTTTAACCTATTTAGGATACTGAAGGTTAAATTTATAAATATCTAGGAAGAAACTTACATAAAAAGATATCGGCCAAAGGAATTCATTCTTCCTTGTATAGTCCGTTTTCCATACAATAAATATTGTTCTTAGCTGTTGGCATCAACCTCTGTGAGAAAGAATCATTGCGGAGATATGCGGCTTAAGACCCACTTGAGGGGCGCCTGGGTGGCTCGGTCGGTTAAGCGTCTGACTTCGGCTCAGGTCATGATCTCACTGTCCGTGAGTTCGAGCCCCGCGTCGGGCTCTGTGCTGACAGCTCAGAGCCTGGAGCCTGTTTCAGATTCTGTGTCTCCCTCTCTCTCTGCTCCTCCCCTGTTCATGCTCTGTCTCTCTCTGTCTCAAAAATAAATAAACGTTAAAAAAAATTTAAAAAAAAAGACCCACTTGAAATTTTCAACAGCATATCCCTCAGGTATGGGAATTTCATGAAAATGGTGTGGTATTTATCCCACATATTTTTCATATGGTTGATAATTACTAATTGCTGTTTAGATCAGGTATTGGTCCCATAAATCTGAAGTACACTGACTAATTCGGAAGCACAGAGTTAATTCAAATCAGTTCAGGTTCTGTCACAGCAACTTGGAAAAGATTATAGGAAATATGAACTGGCCTCTTCTAAAGGAACAGGTAAGTTCATGGATACAGTTGTCCCACTGAATTCTATAATCTGTAGAAAATACAGGGAATTCTCATCTTTGAGAATGGGTTGAATGAATCCAATTATCTATATTATTCAATTTGTTTATCAGTTTGGTTATGTGCAAAGAAAAGCAGTGGATATGCTGTCTGAAACAGTTTCACAAATTAAAAACTTTAGGGGCATCTTGTGGCTCTGTCGGTTGAGCATCAGACTTCGGCTCAGGTCATGATCTTGCAGTTGTGGGTTTGAGCCACACATTGGGCTCTGCCCTGACAGCACGGAGCCTGCTTGGGATTCTCTCTCTCTTCCTCTCCCTCTGCCCTTCCCCCACTTGTCCTCTCTCTCTCTCTCTCTCCTCTCTCTCTCTTTCTCTCTCAAAAATAAATATTAAAAGATTTTAAAAAAAACAATTAAAGAATTTAACCAAACTTATCTTCTTTTTACATCAGTGTACCTAAGCGTGTGAGATGATTTTAAACTTCATCTATTTTTTGTCATTTTCTCCCATCCTGTTAATGATTGTAAGTGGCCCCCAAAGTGTAAACATAAAGAGAATAATAGGTCATTGTGAATTCAGGTGGCCTCCCCAAGGGTTGGTAGAAGGGTATTAGGGAACTTCCCTCAGTCCATGTCAATCAAGTTCATCAGCAGGGTACTACAGGTCTCCTGAGCCTGAAGAGACAGTCTCTCTAGTTTTATTGTTACGTAGATTTACCCTGGTCCTTAGCTGAATCAGCACCTGGGGCCGAAAGCATCCACAGAGCAGATTGGGTGATTGGCGTCTTTTACATCTAATTCTGAAAATAGACCCCTATGGTCTCCTTGGACACTTCTTAAATATTTATTTGTGGTCAGTCTCTGTTAGCAACACAGAGAATTTGTGGTCAGCCAGTGTGATATTCCTTTGCAGGCAGTGCTCTCTGTTGTTTGCACCCCTCCCAGCAAAACTGCACCTGGACGAGGGGATACGTTACCTGGGAAGAGCGTCCGGTAGGTTTTACAGCACTTCAGTGCCGTAGTCCACAGTCCACTTAGGTTGCTTCAGTCATGATTTTGAAAGCCTTTTGTTCCTTTTGCCATCGCTGCGTTCTTGTAAAAACTGAATTTGAGCAAGATACATTTAATTAACCAAATGCACGAAGCAGTCAAGACATCGCTTCTCTCACAATGAAAAGGGAAAGGATGGTATCACAAGTAGATGAAAATAACGTATGTGACCCTGTATCGCTGAGTGGGCTCTGATACGTGCTTAGTCTCGAATTTTCCCCCTTTGAGACGCTCTCAGACATTTCACGGAATATGTTGCCGTGAAGCGACATCGAAATTCTGATTTTTGACAGGTTACTCTATACAGTTGCGCATACTTGGCCTTCACAATAGGGTAAACTAAAACCCACTGGAGAAGAATAAAAAGACTGTTATTACGATCTTTGAGGATTTCAAAAATCAATGATCCTGCAGAAGGAGAATAGGCCATTTGTCATTACTCTGTCTCTTTGATGACAAGGGAAAAATAATTGCTCTTAAAATCTCAGCTGATATTAGCAGCTTTAGAATTTACAAAGCGCTTTCCCATAACGTATTTCATTTAATTCTCATAATGTCTTTGCAGTCAGTATTAATATTGCATACTGTGATTGACCCATTTGAAAGCTGAGAAATTCAGGGTCAAAGAATATATGTTATCTTCCCAAGGACGTGCAGCTGATACGTGATTATTCTAGGATCCCATCTCTGAAAGATTGAGAGTTAAATCTCTTTTTCCTTCCCATTGCAATGTGTGTCTAACGTGACGTCTAATTATGAACTGGGCAATAATCTTTGTTTAAATTACTGCATTCAGAATATATCTAAAGAGTTTCTAAAATGGTTTGTAAATACTATTTTATCTGTGTAAAAAGAAGAGTAAAATATATATTTTTATTTGCTCACTGGAGACAAATACGAGCTCTCTGGGTCAATACTTTACTAATGATCATGTAGTTTAAATGATAGTATTATTCCAGCTTAGTTGAGATTCGGTATAATGACTGAGCTGAGGTGAGTGTGCATTATGGTTTTCAGTCTTTGCCCTATTGACTTTAGGCTGAATAAACCTTCGTTGTAAGAGGCTATCCTATGCATTGGAGGATTTGTGCGTTCCTGCCCTCTACTTGCTAGATGCTGATAGCACTCCTAGTTCTGACAGCCCCAAATACCTTGAGATATTGCCAACTCCCCTTGAGTTGAGAATCATTGGTCTACCTCAGTGGAACTGCCAGGACAGGTGTTCTCTATTAATATTACATTGGACAATTGGAAAGATTTGTCACAAATTAGCAGTGGCATTAATCTTTTAATAATGTTACAGTGAATACATCGTATGCTGCATAATTTTCTAATCTAATTCTGTCTGTGCAGTTAGCTGAACTAACACAGTTCTAGACATCTCCTCTAATCTTGCTCACTCTTCGTCGAAGTGAAGACTTTGAACTTGTTCTGCTTTCTCCAAGAATATCCCACGGGGAGATGATTTATCCCTCACATTTTTGGACGTCTTTCAAGTCAGCATTGACTGCCCTTTTGTTCTGGATTACCTTTGCAAGGATGTTTGTGTAGCAGACAGCTTGAGAAAAGAGAGATTATGTCTACCTGTGGAGCCAAAGGTGGACGTGCTTCACCCACATTGCAGAAGTTCAGATTTCCTGAGCTCAGCTACTGTCCCGCAACATGACCTCCTGTGAGTACTGGTTCCATCTGATCCTTTTCATGTCATTCTCTGCGGATGAGATGTGGGGAACCAACACAGAATATTTATACTGTGGCAACTTCTATTGTTGGTAGTAAGTAATAAGCTGTCCTCTGTCTACACCCAGGAGTCTCGCTGTCTCCCACCAGCATCCACACTGCTGTGGCATCCCCAAACTTTTATCTTGCAAGCAAGGCAAAATTTGAAACTTCTCACGTTTCTTGACAATCTGTCGACATGAATGGACAATTAAAGACTTTATCCCTCAAAATGTTAACTTCTGCCTGTATTGATTGTATCACCTGCAATTTCTTTTTGCACCTATTGGGTGGACATTCTTAAGAAAGTCCCCTGTAACATCTACATTTTCCTTTTTATTAACCATGTTGTCATTGTAAAGGAGAGGCTGTTCTTTGTCTAAACAAAGGTTTAATTTCATCTCATGGACATCACAAAAGATCTGACTCAATGCGTTTCATCCTTGCTACATCTTTTAGGAAATGAAAGCTTCCTTTTTACTCAACCTCTAGCAGCCGCATTGTCTCATTTGGTAATAATGTTTGGTGTTAATCTTACCAAAGATTTATTATTTTTCTACTTTTAAAGAATTGGACATCTGGGGAAATAGAATTAAATAAATATGGCAACTTTTTAAAAGGTTCACATAGCAAGTCCTTGGCACAGATTTTTATTGTTAATGGGGGAAAAAGAATCGCTTCAGTGGTCTCACTTCTCTGTCTGCCCTGTATCAAGATCATAAGATCTTTTATCTTTTTTCGTGGGGCGCTGGGTTATGAGATAATTCATTTGCACAAAGGTCTCAGGGGTCTCCGGCAAGCAAGATGATTTTGATCTGTGCACGGTTTGGGGAATTGATGGAATGGACTAAAGCTACATTTGGCAAAGTAATTCCAGGAGTACCACCCGGGAGCTTCAGGAGAACTCACCAAGAGCATAACAAGAATCCAGCTTGACACTTGTTTTCAACATCAGACTTTCATTGGGAGAGACTAATTCTGGGCCATGGCATTGCTGACCCTGGAGAGTCTGAGCACCAGCCACTATGGCATGATACCTTTCTTTGAAAGACAAATCCGTAAGCACTTGAGTGTACCTTCTTAAAGTTTTGATCGTGGAACCCAAGTATATAGCAACTGTTAATCTGGGGGAGCAGAAAAGCCAAGTGGCCTTCAGACTGTGTGGATTGCCTTGCTCAGTGGCAACAATGGTAGGTAGGAGCAGAAGCCACTGTCAACGTAAGCAAAGATAAAAAAAGAAAAAAATTCCACTACCTTCTCTGTCTTAAAGCTGAATGATTGCCATGGAATGAGTTGACCATGGGGTTCTTGTACATTGTGGGTCTTTGTTCGTTTATTTGGTTTGTTGCTTGGTTGTTTGAGGAGAAATGGTAATGATATCAGGTGGGGAGAAATTAATCAATTAATGTTTTTCTTAATAAAATTAAAGGAATAAAACCATGAATGATGTTATGCTGACTTCTTTTAAACTTCTACCCCCTTCTCTCATCTATTTATCTCATTCTTTCATGGAGTTCTATGTGAACTTCTTCAAGCTTTCACAGATCAAGTTGGTTTAATTAAATGCCTCTACTATTTTTAATATATTAATTTATTTTTATATATTTGGAATGACATTAACATTTTTGATAGGCAAATCTGACTACCGTAGGAATATATATTCTCTCTATTCTAAAGGTAGAATGTTGTCATTTATGGCTACATGGTTGCCTAAGGTGTCTGGAAAAAGAATCCTAATTGTAATGATTGATGTCTTTCCAGAATGAATTCTCCTATAAAAACACATCCCTGGGCCATATCGTCAGAGCTGGACAATACTTCTCAAACACAGTGAAGAAGAACTGTCCATATTGGCAGTTGTTAATGATCATCAGTGATGTGAAACAACTAAATAAAATCAAGAATGAAAAATGACCCCGTTTAATCGATACTTCTGGGAAGTTCAGGTAGGTGTCTGAAGTCATTGAAGGTACTGGGCAAGTTACCAGACGGTATAATCTATATCTGTTTTGTTTCTGTAAGCCTGAAATATATGGTGTCTTAAATGCTCCCTTTATATATGGCATTAAATCAGGAAGTAGTGTCTTGGCCTGGTGTGTGAGATGGTGGTGGGAACAGCATTGTGGTCTGAGAGCTACAGCATTGTTGGCCACCATGTATCTGTGACCCTGAGATACAAGGTGCTGGTATGTAGATGAAAGGGCATTTCAGAGAATATAATACTTTCTTAAAAAAACTGAGGTTGTCTTAGATTTTTTCACTTGTCATTTGTCTGGATCACCTACTTACTTTGTCAGTCCTGAACTGATGAATGCTTACGCTTATAATGAGTTTTCAGGAATAGAAAACTTGTACTAGTTTTAAATAACCTTTGTACATCAACTCGTATAAACGAAAACGCAAATAGTACAAACAAAGCAAAACAAAGGAAAACCAAAAAGAGGTCTTAGTGTTTGGATCTGACTCAAAATGACCATTAAAGTTGTAAATTTTCCTCTTATATAGCTAACAAGGTAAGCTCTTTTCTAGATCAGTGGAAATGCTGACATAATTCCGAGTAATAACATCCTGTCCAAATGGCCTTTGATACGTTGATTCTGGCTTTCATGAGCTTGAGTATATTTTTGATTTTGAGGGGTATGTTGATAGATGGTGCTGAATTGGAGGGCTACCTAGTTCTAAAGGGATTCTTTGCTGCTTCTGGCTGCTACCAAGCTTTTTCTTCTCTAGATTCTGTTTGCATAAGATAATGAACTTTCTCAGTAGATGTACCACTTGAGTGAGTTCTCTTTTTCCAGCTATAATAATGGTCATAGGGCTCTACGCCCAGTGTTGTTTGATGGCCTTTATGACCATTCAAAGTTGGTGTTCCATACATAACCAAACCACAGTGGGAACAGAGTGTTTTTACGTTGGTACAAATGGAAGCTGAGGACAGAGCTCCACTGTCCATGAAGCTACAGGCTCCCATATGGTAATGACTTCTGCCGTCACACTAGCGTGCTGTAGGGGAGGGGAGGGGAGGGCACAGCAGGACTATTCAGTGAGAGCCGTACCCTGAGGCTTGACCAAACTCACCAACACAGGTGCTGACGTTTTCATCCACACGTGCGGGGGACTTTCAGTGTGATATTTTGGATACTCTTCAGCCGCTTTGCCCTAGAGATATTTGTGAAATCACCAAGCAAAATGAAGGGTATTCCTTCCTTGTGTCATTCTAGGCACAATGCCTTTCTTACTGCTTTTAGATTCTTTGTCTGTATATCACACGCTTGCGGCACAGGGTCACATGTATTTTTCTAAACTCTTTAAATGTTCACTATAGAGATCACGACACTTTTCCCCTAAATACTTTGATATTCACTCATCTCCTGAGAATAATAACATGCCGTTCGATAACCAAAGTGCTTTTAATCACATATAAGACAGTCAATAATAATTTAATAATACCATCTAATATACAAATTTACTCAGAGTTTTATTTGTTTTGTTTGTTTGTGTTTGGATCCAGGATGAAAATCAAGGTCTATACATTGCATTTTTGTGTTTACTTGTTCGATTTTTCTCTTTTTCTAAGTCTCTTTCAGCGGAGGATGGCTTTTATTCGTTTGTGTAGTGACTTGCTTTGGTTTGGTTTCCAAAACTGACTGTTTGAAGTCTGTAAGAGTTGTTTATAGAACGCCCTGCATTCTAGATCTGTCTCATTGTGTCCCTGTGTTTACAGTCAAAACGTTTTTAGTACACTATCACATAGGAGATAGTGAATGCTTTGGGCATTGTAACAGGAGGTACATCATTTCATGTTGCCCACTGTTGGTGGGATTGTTAAATTTGATTGGTGACTCTAAGTTTGGTGATGTGGTTTCAGTGGTGACTGTCAGGTGTCTTCATTGTGAAAGTACATGTTTTGGTGGGGGGGGGAGGCAAATAACAAGTGAAATGTTGTTGCCTTGTGGCAGCGTGAAGGTCCTTTATCCCAAGAACTTTCGCCCGATGGGTTTTAGCATCTAATGGTTGGTCCTTGCCCCCGAAAAGTTATTATTGTGGATTGCCAAATGGTGATATCTCTAATTTTGTCATACCCTTCATATTTATTAGCTGGCATTCTCATGGAAAATTTTCCTTTCTCTTTAATTTTTTTTCTTTTTAACTTTTTTTTTTTAATTTTTGTTTTCAACGTTTATTTATTTTTGGGACAGAGAGAGACAGAGCATGAACGGGGGAGGAGCAGAGAGAGAGGGAGACACAGAATCGGAAACAGGCTCCAGGCTCTGAGCCATCAGCCCAGAGCCTGACGCGGGGCTCGAACTCCCAGACCGCGAGATCGTGACCTGGCTGAAGTCGGACGCTTAACCGACTGCGCCACCCAGGCGCCCCTTAACTTTTTAATTATATAGCTGAAGTATTTAAATATTTTACGGTATCTTGAAAATTTTAAAGAGATATACTAAAGTGGGATATTTTATGTAACTTCTATGAACATATGTTTTGGTAAACACAGATAATTGCATATTACATGAAATCATACAAAAATATTTTCAATTTACAAAAATGTAATTTTTTTCGAAATAAGTTTTGTTAAAAGTAGGAAGAAGTAAAATCTGTGCCTTGAGTTTCAATTTTCTCTTCACACTAAGAAATAGACGTCTACAGAAATGGATTATTCATTCGACCTTTCCTGAGGGCCTATCATCAAGGCACGATTTTACTATAGATCTGGCAAAACTTAAAATATAGGAACTTACTCATTAAATAGGAACTTAAAATATAGAAAATATATGTTGTATATATTCACACATATGGCATATGTATACATATATAATTTATGATATATGATTATATATACATACATATGTACATATATGCACGCACATATGTATGTGCCTTTCTCCATCCAATCATATGGGATGAAGGCCAAAAAACACACAATTCTCTTGGTCGCGGGTGACCATGTCACTTGTATTTATTATAATACATTTTTTATTGATGGAAGTTAATTTTTTTTTTCAACGTTTTTTTTTATTTTTGGGACAGAGAGAGACAAAGCATGAACGGGGGAGGGGCAGAGAGAGAGGGAGACACAGAATCGGAAACAGGCTCCAGGCTCCGAGCCATCAGCCCAGAGCCTGACGCGGGGCTCGAACTCACGGACCGCGAGATCGTGACCTGGCTGAAGTCGGACGCTTAACCGACTGCGCCACCCAGGCGCCCCGATATTGATGGAAGTTAAATGGAGTCTTAAGATCAAAAATTTCCATGAAGATCCATGTGTTGGAAGATAGTACATCATACATCCAAAAGGTTGATTTTTTTTTCGTTGAGAATTGATCATTTCCTTTAAAAAAGGTTCTTTCCAATCAAAGTTCAAATGAAGGTTTAAACAATGGAATGTAGAGGTACTGGCCCATTCTGCAGTCTAGTGTCTTCTTTCCATTGGACTTACATGGTAGGATTTCCTTAAAATGACATTATAAATACAGGAGAAAAATATCATCTCCTTATTTGATTGTCTTAATATTTTGCTTAATATTTTGGCATTTTTCGGTGAATTTCTTGAATGAGTTATAAGAATTTACATAGCCTAATCTAATAAGATAGATAGATATAAAGATAGATAGATAGATAGATAGATAGATAGATAGATACATAGCCTATGTAATAAGAACGATATACATTTTGGGACTTTTACAGTGATACACACACTTGTTTAGTAAAATACTTAGCAAGTGTAGCAGGTGGAGATTCTGGAGTGAGAGACACATGGCCTTAATTTTCTCTCCACAATGTATGAGCTCTGCGATTTGGACAAGTTGCTTAATTTCTCTGAATTTCAGCTTTCTCATCCATAAAGAGGGGGTGGTGGTGCATTAACAAATATTTTGACAGGCTGTTTAAAGCTAGAAATGATATGCCCAAAGAGCCTGATCGTGGTAGGTGTATGAGTCGGGCTTCTTCGGAGAAACAGAACAAATAGGGTATGTGGGGCTGGCAGGACTGAAGTCTGCAGGGAAGACTAGCAGAGTGTAGACCCCAGAAGACTTCATGCGGAAGCCTGAGTCTGAAGGCTGTCGTGGGAGACGTGAATCTTTTTCCCTTATGGTCTTCAGCAGACTGGAAGAGGCCCACCTGGGTTGTGGAGGGCGAGTTCTCTTATTCAGCATCTGTCGGTTTAAATGTTATCTCATCTTCAAAATACTTTTATAGCAATATGTGAAGTGGTATGTTTGATCAACTTTCTGGGCACTGTGCTCCAAATTGACATATAAAATAGACCCTCATAGTAGGTCTGCATTGAGAGCTACCTACTTTGTAAAAACTGTGTAGAATTCTCACTGCAGGTCCTAAGTTCTGGCTGGAGAGGCTCAGTCCCCTGCACATTCTCTCCTTCCTGGCAGTTGCTTGGATAGTGTCTCCTGTGGGCTCTTACTGTGTCTCCTCCTGTTGTTTCTTAGATGATTCCATTGGAAGAGCGCTGTTTAGGCCAGGCTGCTGCTGGCTCCCAATGTCCCACAGCCACCACACCAATATGGCAAGTGACACGTGACACCCTACACAAGCAGGGAAAACTCCTCTCTGCCATTCCTCCTGCCCTCCTCCATCAGTGGTGCCTGAAAATAGCCCTTATTGGCCAGAGGCTCAAAACTCTAGCAGGAAAGTGGCCACGCCCGCTTCCAATGGGTCATTTTCTCTTCACGGCGCTCAAAACAACAGGAAAAGCTTTACCAGTCCCCTCCATTACTTTCTGATCTCCCTTGGTGCCTCGACTCCTTTATCTGCTCTCAAATAATCCTCTCCTTCCCAACAAAAAAACCCACATGAGGCATAATTCTTCCTGTGAATCCATCAGCGCGTGCAAATAACTTTAGAGATGAATGACCCCAAATTCCCCATAACCGAACTCAAAATCTAGCCGAGCTCAGTTGATGCACTTTTAAAAATTATGATTCTATTTATTTTAGAAATGCCAGGTAAACTGAGAGATAAGTACTTGGATGATAATTCACTTTAAAGACTTGATTTTGAGGTGCAAAGCAATTTGGACTACACATCTATCCCCTTTACTTACAGAATCCATATTGCCTCCAAACTTTATCTCCTTGCGCTCAGGAAACCAGCTGGGTATCTTCATTTTTTCCCCCGTCCAATGTTTTTATTATCATGTTCAAGGCTTTTGATTAAGTTGGCATTGTGAGAAACCTTTTCTATTTTCTTTCATGTTTTTCTTGACAAGTCTGAATCAGTAATTCTGGCTGGAATTACAGGCTCATGTTTTTGGGTACATTCATTTATCACACAGTGAGTCACTTTGCTGTTTCCTTTCCACTTTATTCTGAAGGGCACCCACAGGAACATTACAAGAATGCAGGGTTGCAGCAAATAAATTCTTATGCTGGGTCTGCACTGTGTCTCCGTGGCCAATCTATCCTACACAACATCATCTTTGAACAATAGAAGGTAACAGCTAGGGATAAAAGTATGGGCTCAGATAAAACGATGTTTGGCCACCCTGAATATCCACCTTACATTTAATCTGAAGCCAAGTATTCTCACAGAATTATTTTTTGTGGCCTCTGTCCCGGTCCCCTAGTAGTGAAGTTTTTATTTCTGGTACTTCTTTTTTTATTTTATTTTATTTTATTTTATTTTATTTTATTTTATTTTACTTTGGTTTAGTTTTTTTTAGTTTATTTGCTTTTATCATTTCCTGTATTTTAAATTCTAAGGCTTTGGATGTTTTGTTTCTTTTTTAAAAATTTTTTTCCTGGATTTTTTTTTAATGTCTATTTATTATTGAAAGAGATAGACAGAGTTGAGTGGGGAAGGGGTAGACAGACAGAGGCACAGAATCCGAAGCAGGCTCCAGGCTGTCAGCATAGAGCCCGACATGGGGCTCGAACCCACGAACAGTGAGATCATGACCTGAGCCAAGTCGGATGCCCAACCGACTGAGCCATCCAGGCGCCCCGGGATGTTTTGTTTCTAAAGTAAATGATCAGTTTTTACTTTCTCCGCGTTTTCTGAACCATTTGTGGTTTTGCTGGGAGGAAAGAAGAATGCATAAAATATTTTTGCATGAAAAAGGATCTTTATGACATTATGTAGGAGTATAAGAACTGAAATAAATTATTGGTATACCTGATGTAAAGTGATCAGTGAGATTGATTTGTCTGCATATGTTTGTACAAGTAAACCACTAGGAAACAAATATATGCCATTTCTGACTCATGCTCCTCGATTTAAATGGTAACAGAGAACCTGCTATCTGGAAAGGCGGAAACTCTTCACAGGGAAATATAGGAGCCGCTCCACAAGTTTATGGGAGCAGCATAATTCTTTCAAATCACAATTTTCTTGGAAATCTAACCTAACCTATAAACGAAAGCATAAAAGGCAGCTTTCCTAGTTGAAGTATGGGAAGAGGGTAGCTGGTGCCCGGACCCACCTCATCAGCCTCTTTCCAGATGCAGAGATTTAACTCCCAAGTGGGAATGTACAGAGAAAATGATCCGTCCAATGGCTTTCTCCCCTACCTACTGAAAGTACTGGAGGGTGGTCTCTAAATCAGCGCTCTGAGTCTTTGGAAGGTTCTAGGCCTCGTTCTGCTGTGGGCGCTTTCCGGAGATGAGCAGGATATAGTAAACACTGAACTGAACTCAGCCTGCTATAATCTGGGCTCATGTTCCTGACATGGAGACCATGGGGGGAGGACAGATTTTCCTCTGTGTCCTCATTTAAACAAAAGAAAACAAAACAACGTGTCAATGATTAAGCCTTTTTGCTTCAGTAATTTTCCTGCATCTCATGGATATTCAGATGCTTAAGAACAAAATTGATGGTCCTTCCTTCAAAATGTTGACCTTTGCACTCTGTGTCTCAAAAATGAATAAACATTAAAAAAATTTTTTTTAAAAAGGTGGGAGGCGCCTGAGTGGCTCAGTTGGTTAAGCGTCTGACATTGGCTCAGGTCATGATCTCATGGCTCGTGAGTTCCGGCCCCCTGTTGGGCTCTGTGCTGACAGCTCAGAGCCTGGAGCCTGCTTCAGATACTGTCTCCCTCTCTCTCCGCCCCACCACTGCTAGTATTCTGTCTCTCTGTCTCTCAAAAATGAATAAATGTTAAAATGTTGACTTTTGGTTATAAGATTGGTAGAAGTGAGGATGTATATTCTTAGTTTATTTTTTTGTTTGTTTTGTTTTTATTTAAATTCAAGTTGGTTAACATACAGTGTAATATTGGTTTCAGGAGTAGAATCCGATGATTCAACACTTACATATGCCACCCAGTGCTCATGCCAACAAGTGCCGTCCTTAACGCCCATCACCCATTTAGCCCATCCCCCCACCCAGCTCCCCTCCAGCAACCCTCAGTTTGTTCTCTGTATTTAAGAGTCTCTTATGGTTTGTCTCCCTCTCTGTTTTTGTCTTGTTTTTCTTTCCCTTCACCTATGTTCATCTGTTTTGTTTCTTAAATTCCACATAAGAGAAATCATGTGATATTTGTCTTTCTCTGACTGACTTATTTCACTTAGCGTAATACACTCTAGTTCCATCCACATTGTTGCAAAGGGCAAGATTGCATTCTTTTTCATCTCTGAATAATACTCCATTATGTGTGTGTGTATGTACACATCTGTATGCGTATAATTATACACAGACACCACGCCATCTTTATCCATTCATCTACAGATGGACAACATCCAGAGGAATGAACCTGAACCACTTTCTTATACCACACAAAAAACTAAACTCAAAATGGATGAAAGACCTGAATGTGAGACAGGAAACCATCAGAATCCAACAGGAGAACACAGGCAGCAACCTCTTGACCTTGGCCGCAGCACCTTCTTACTAGACAAAGAAGGTCCAGAGGCAAGGGAAACAAAAGCAAAGATGTATATTCTTAATTCTGAAGGCAGACTTTATATCTGTAGGGAATAGTATACTTTCTCCTAATTTTTTTTTTTCTCATTCTGCCTGTATATGAATAAGGGTCACTTAAAAGTTTCCTTATGTCGGTAGAAATTACTGAGCTAGAGATTGTTGAAAATTGTACAGGCATAATACATCCAAAAGAATGACAAGATTTTTATTTTCGTGGAATAATATAAAGGGATTCATAAAAATAGATCAGTCTACTAATGAACTGCAATAATGAAACATTTTTTTTAAATGTTGAGTTTCTCATCCCTGGAAACACGTAATGACCCAGTGGCCGGGGGTCACTGATATCAATGAGGAGATTACTATATTGAATGGGAACCTAAAGCAAGATGATCTTCAAAGTCCCTGCTCAATTAATGATTGTATACAAAAATAAATAAACACACACACCTGGTTTGTTTATCAAAAAGGGTTGAAAGAAGCAACAGATTTCCTTACCTGGAGTCAAAACTTTGATGATTTTTTGTATAGCCTTTTGTTGTAAATATAATACACTAACTGTGATTACTGTACTTAGCAAATTAAATTCAATGGGCTGCCATTAATTATATAAACCCTTAGAACTGGCATCTGAATCAAACAGCTGCAAAAGAGCAATGTTAAGTTTAGATGATTTCTTATAAAATGTAAAATCTGTGGAATAATCCTCATGGTGGCTCATAAGTTTTGTCACGCACACAGAATACAGATGAAAGCTTTGTTCGATGGTATTTAGTAAAGAAAAACTTAGTTTGGAAAAATCTAAATATTTGGCATTAATTAAAATTTGTAAGTTTTCTACTGTATTTTAGTATGTTGGCATAACATTGATTTTAATAGACACTCCATTCCTTACTGATGTAAATACATTTAAATAATATCTATTTAGAGTCAGTATTGATTAATGAGGCCAGTGCACCCTCTGTCTGGTTTTCCCCCAATTTTGGGTAAATGACTTCAGTAGCTGCATTAGCTCTTTCAGGCCATTGGGAGACCCACTTAGTGAACTAAGTTTAAGTGGTACCCAAAGAAATGAAAAGAACTCATGTGCCTTCCAATAAAACTAATTTATAAATGGGAACTCTGAGAAATCATTTAAACCAGAATTATTGTCTTTGAATGAATTAGCATAGAACTCATAGTTTAAAGCCTCCTAATAACAGACAATTTTTATATGTTCACATTTTGTTACATTTTAATTTAAATATTTTCCCCCAAATATTTTTGAATGCAGTCATTGGATTCTTGAAAGAGATTAGAGTAAAATATGCAGAAATCCCTTTAGCAATACATTTTTAAACCAGAATCATAATTAGTCATAAGGGGAAAATCATTTTGGTGGAAAATAAAATTCAGAAAAACTAAACATTAACTGCCGAAGTTTCTTTCTGCCCTTTGCAGATTCTTTCTGCATGATGTCATTCTCTATATATTTTTGAATGCATATTTCCACAGAAATTACGCTTTTGCTTAATATAAAATTCTAGGCAATTAGATGCAAAAGTGTAGTAAAGCAACATGAAGGTTGCCAATTTAAACACAGGAAAGCAAAACAGTCCAGGAGTTCAAGTTCTGACAGCTATGTTAACTAGCACAGTTGGTAATGCCCACTATGTAGACAGACACACAGAGCTGTTTTCATAGTCACTGAGGAGCTCTATGTGAACCAGGGTGGAACTTGCCTTTGGTGGAAAAACATCATTCCCAGATAAATGTCTGACTATCCACACCTCAAATGTTTTGCCAAAATGATGAAAGAATATGTATGTGTTCCGGAAGGTTATCTAAGATAAATAGTTCATGACGCTGCACTTAGGTATTTGTAGGCTGGGAAACTTGAGAATGGCAGTGACGGCAGCCATATTCAGGGATACAGAGGGTTGTGTGGCCATTTATTTATTTGATAAATATATGCATTATTGCCCACAGAACTTGAACACATGAAAAAGCCTGATAAATTACTAAACCAACCGAACTCTCCACAAGGTTATTTCTTGCAGCAGCCTGCTCCAACCACCCAGCAAAGTCTAGAAGCAGCGGAGATATGGGTCCGCTTGGCAGTGTGAATTTTTTTCCTGAGCAGATATCTTCATGTTTGTTTTTTATTTTCAAACTCTGAGTTTCAATATAGATATAATTAAGCCGACAGATCTGAGTTCAAATCCTGGCTTTCGGTTGGAGTCTGTAGGGCAACTTATTTCTGATCCTGTTTCTTTATCTATATAAAATTGAAAGAATAGATCCTCTGTTGTCATGTTCTAGTGAGGAGTAAAGACGATAATATAAAATATTACGCATGCCCAGGACTTGACACAGGAACTGTAACAAGTTCAAAAATGAGAGGATGATTATCATCGTTATATTTTTATTATCGCTGATATGTTGCCGGGGAGTTTTAAAATGTGTTGCTCTGAGAATTCTAATATGTGTACCATTACCAAGTAGGTAGACATTTGTGATTTTGTAACATGGTCTGGAAATAAAGTGCACACAACACTTTGTTACCCTACCTTTACTATCCACTTTTCTCTTATTGCATAGATATTAAGTATCCCTATTCCCAGCTTTCTCAGGTTTACTAAAAAAATACGTGTTGACAACGGAGAACAAAGCGGTAAAGAAAACAAACATAATCTCTGATCAATGGTGTTTACGATATAATGGATGCAATGGAAGACATTCTTGTCTTGTGTGTTTGGTTCATCCATTTAAAAGAGAGTAAAGAGGAGGGGCACCTGGGTGGCCCAGTCAGTTAAGTGTCTGACTTCAGCTCAGATCATGATCTCATGGTTTGTGAGTTCCAGCCCCTCATGAGGCTCTATGCTGTCAGCACAGAATCCACTGTGGATCCTCTGTCTCCTCTCTCTCTGCCTGTCATCTGCTCTCTCTCTCTCTCTCTCTCTCTCTCTCTCAAAAATAAGTAAACATTAAAAAATAAAAGAGGGTAAAAGACATACGTGAAAGATAAAGAATGAAGTACATCCTTCTCTGCTAATTATAATAAAACGTCAAAGGCATGGGGGTGGTTGGACAGTCAATGGAGGGATCATAAAAATCAGAAAGTTATCCAAGTCCAAACTGAAACTACCCAAAGTTATAATCCAGACTGAGAAAATAATCAGAAGAATAGCATTCATGCTTATTTACCCAGTCATCTCTCTTTCTCACACCCTGCACAGCCCCTACCATGGAGCCTTGGGTGTTTGGGGCTGGTTCCACTGGAGCACAGACGTGACCAGTGCCTCTTACCACCACGCTCCTTCCCTTCACACACCACCTGTAAGTCTGTTTCCGTTTATTCATACGCTCAGAAGTTTTTGTGTCATGACAGAGGAAGAATGGGGAGAGTCTAGGCTAGAAGGATTTTGAGGAATTACTGGGCCAAAGCTGAAGGGAAGCCGAACATAGAAACTGCTGTTGCCATGGTGGTAGTCGTGAACGTGGAGACAGTTGTGTTTTCACATTGAGGGATTCATGGGACCGGAGGGACAGAAATTAAAAGCACCGTCTCTCAAAAGTTGGAGATTCTAATAGAAGACCTTACTCAAATGCAGCAGAAAACTTAAAGCTCTTCCCTCAGCTAAGCCTGCATCAAAAGTGAACGAGAAATTTGCAACCCAGAGGCACATTGCCTTTGGTAGTTCAGTGACCCTCAAACTCTAAATTTGTTTAAGGTGGTCTCCGGGTGATAATGCCTCCACCCTGGGTGTGACAGAGGCAGAGGCCGTTAATGTCTGAAATGAGGCACTTTTATCGCAGGCTTCACTTTTTTCAAATCAGTTTCCAGACGTGACATGTAGCACAGAGTTCACGTTGACCAAGCACATGTGGAGAATTCTCTGTGAAGGAGAACCAACAAGACCAGCCCACAAAGTGTATAAATACTGGAACGACCAGACCTGGAAAACAACCGTGTTTACTATGTTCGAAGGGAAAAAGGTAAGCATATGAAAGGAAACGTCTACATGTAGGGGTGAATCTAAAAATGCCTGAAAGAGACCAAAGGGAACTTGTATAAGTGAAATATAAACCATTAAAAAGAGTCCATAGACAAAATCAGCCATCATTAAAAATACGTGAAGGGAGAATCAGCGAGTCAGAAAAAAATCAGAAGAAATCACAAGAACACAGCAGGGAAACTAAGAAATGTGGTAAACAGAGACGTAGAAGGATGGATGTTGGATCAGCATCCTTGAAGGAAAAGAGGATGGTTTGAGATCATCTTTGAGGACATAATGACAGAGCATTTTCCAGGACTGAGGAAAGACACCAAGAATTGGTTTCAAGAACTGCACCAAATTGCACCAAAGGAAAGACACCAAAAATCGGTTTCAAGAATTGCAACAAATTCCCAGTGTATAAACACAAAGAAATTTTAGATATAGACACATCAGGGTAAAACTGGGGCATACCAAAATCAGGTGAAACATATAGATGTAACCAGTAAGCAAAAGAGATGAAAAGAAACTGATCTGAAAGGACAAACAGTTAAATCAGCAGTTGATTTCTGAACAACAGCAATGAAAGTGGCAAGTGGAAGGATAAAATAACAGCCAACCTCAGAATTCTCTACTAAGTCGAAGATATTTTCAAACATCAGGACAAAAGCTAGAATGACACTAAAAGCATTTGTTACCAGCAGGACCTCATTACTCATAACAAGTAATTTTATGTTATGAACTTCAAGCAGAAGGAAAGTTGACCCTGATGGAAGGTCTGCCATGGAAGGAAAAAGAACAACAACAAAAACATGGGGGTAAATATGTAGAGATGAATCTAAGTAAACGTTCATCGTAAAACCAAATTATTTCCTCATGGAATAAGTAAAAAAAACACAATGTAGAATTAAAATATTCTCCCCCTCAGCATATTATTCAAGTGAGGCATAGAAATAAAAGGGTTGTGGGGCACCTGGGTGGCTCAGTCGGTTAAGGGTCCAACTCAGGCTCAGGTCATGATCTTGCCATTTGTGGGTTCAAGCCCCGCATCGGGCTCTCTACTGTCATTGCAGAGCCTGCTTGGGATTCTCTGTCTCCCTCTCTCTCTCTGCCCTTCCCCACTTGCACTCTTTCTCTCTCTTTCAAAAATAAATGAGTATTTAAGGAAAAAGAGTTGTGATGCCATTTATATTATTTGGGAGGAGTATAAAGATCCCAATTCACTGTAGATTAAAATAAATTAAGTATATATGATCAATTTTCTAAATAAGGAATGTAAATACAGCACATAATTCACAAACAAATTTTGAAAATATTCTTGAATGATATTATTCAATCAGAGAAGTAGGGCCAGTAGAGGAGGGCATACCAGTGAGCAGGCTGAAATCCCAGGAACATGGACTTGAACTTGACATCTGCAGGTGGGCATCAAGGAGAAGAGAGAGTAATTGCCAGCACAGCTGCTACTCAGAGTCTCTGACTTTCAGGGAGGACTTGGTCTTTCTTACTGGAGTCTCCACCTGATTAAGTCAGGCCCAGGAAGGACAATATTCCACTTAATCAACTCAAAATCAACTGATTTGGGACCTCAGTCCTCTCTCTGGATCTCTACAGCAGCACCTGGAATAGCATTTGATGGAAGAGCAAGAAAAGGTACGTGCACACTACCAAATGGCAGCTGTTGTCCTTCTTTCCGTGATTCTCTTCGAGAGAATCTCCCTGGGAGGATCTCCCCCCTGGATGGAAACTTACAAGAGATAGAATTCTGGGGGCCTTAGTTCGGCAGAGTCAGTTTGGCCCGTGGAATTCTGGGGGCCGTAGTTCGGCGGAGTCAGTTTGGCCCATAACAAATGCATCATAACATCCCACTTTAAGAAATTATAAAAGCACCATAACAACCCATTTTAAGAAATTATAAAAGCAAAATAAAGACAAGAAAATAGACAAAGGCAAAATCTAATCACTGTACTTCATTTCATTAAAATATTAATGATAGCGATTACACACACCTTAACAGATGCAATAAAATTAATAAAATTTCCTTATCCACTTAAGACGTTTACCAAACAGGAAACAGAAGGCAATTTATATTGTGTAGATAAAGAGGAAATACAAAAAAATCTACAGCAAGCATCACAACTATAAAAGAGTAAAAGTTTTCTTTGAGTTCAAGAAAAGGGAAGATCTCTGTTTCTCCCTTTTATATTCAACATTATAATGTGCTACCTCATATAATAAGGGAAGGGGGGAAAAAGAAAAAGTATAAGGAATAAGAAGAAATAAAATTGTCCTTGTTCACAAAGATTTTCACAAAGATGTTAAGAGAAAAAAGAAAAAGGAAAATAACTCAAAAATTATGAAAAATAGAGGGTAAATAACACTGAAGTAAACTTACTAGGTTTTGCATTTTTACAAGGCTATATAAGTAAAACAATGAAGTTCAAGTACATGGATATATGAAAAATGAGATCTCTATATAAAATCTAGATATGTATTAAATACACAGAGCAATTTCTTAAAAGCTGAATGTGGCATTTCATAGAGTAAGGAAAATTATTTAATAAATGGTTAAGGGAATACTGCATAGCTCTTTAAAAAATAAAATGAGCTTCTACTTTACTCCTTACATCTAATACTTTCCCCAAACATCAAAGTATCAATATAGGGGCACCTGCATAACTCAGTGAGTGAAGTGTTCAACTTTTGATTTTGGCTCAGATCTCCATCCCGGGGTCGTGGGATCGAGCCCCACGTTGGGCTCTGTGCTGAGCGTGGAGCCTGCCTCAGATTTTCTCTTCTCCCTCTGCCCCTCCCCTGCTTGCACACACCCTCTCTCTCTTCAAATAAAAAGCTTGGTTTTTAGTGATGATGTGGTGAGGAAAGCCAGTTTGAGTATAATATAACACACGAAAATCGTTGAAGATCGATATATATTGGCCCTCATGAAATTAACAATGACCGTAGTGAAATAAATAGAAAATCTTAAAGTGCCAACTAGGAAAAACTGAGACATGCACTCAACAAGTGGCTGTTTCCTTAATACTTTACCATATTAAAGAGATTCTAAAAATCTAGCCAAAGAAAAACAACTCACTGGAATCATAAGCAAAAGATGTGAACAAAAACTTTCCCGAGAATTCTTTCAAATCTGTAAAAGGGTGCTCAAGCTTTCTCATATTAAGAGAAGCGAGAAAATTAAGGCAAAAGTAGCTTACATATTAGTTTGGTAAAAAGTGAAGCCTTCAGTGAAATACCCTGTGCTCGGGTTGTGGGGAAACAGATCCTTACACATGAGTGTAAATATTCGTAATCTCTCTGCAGGACTCTTGGACAATAGCCAGCAAAACTTAATAACTGCTTACCTGCTGATTCTACTATTTAGTATGTCGTCCACAAATAGGCCCCCACATGTACAAAATCAGACAGGAATATGAATACTGCAACCTTATTTGTATTACTAACAGAATAGAAATAATCACGTATAAATATAGGTGATTGGATAATAATTACGAGACCTGCGTTCAATGAAATATTAGACATCTCTTAAAAAGAATAAGGCAGCTCTTCTTTTCCCATATGGTGTTGCCTTCCCGATATGATTTTAGTGTGTGCATTGCCATTTGTGTGGAGAAAAATGTGTGTATACCAGATGCACAGACCTATGTGTAAAGCTTTGTGATTACCTCTGGAGAGATACTCAGGAAAATGTCTATATGGAGGGAAACCAGGTGCTTGGGAATAGTAGCCAAGGCAGCGAGAATTGATATTTATTCTATCCTGTTGCACCTTTTAAATCTTGCCTTATGTGTATTAGTCTTCAGAAAATAAATATATTTTTTAAAAAGTTGATACAGTACTATTTTTGAGTTGAAACCATAGTGAAAATAAAAATCCCTCCATAGAGAATGCTACTGGGAAGTTTCTTGATTTTATAGGTGGCTATATTCACGTTCTGAAGGCCTAATTACCTACCTTCCCGCACTATCAAATATTGACTGAGTGGGTGAGAATTTATATCCACGTCTCTCTACAAAAGCCAGCCTCTTCTATTGTTTCATATTTTTATATACTACATACATATTTTTAAATTTCCATGTATTTGGGTCTCTGAAATGTGACAATAACAGAATCCAACGAAAAAAGACCTGGATATAAAATTGTTTTAATAAAATTTAACATGAGGGCGGCTGGCTGGCCCAGTCAGTAGAGCATGTGACTCGATCTCAGGATCGTGAGTTCAAGCCCCAATTTGGGCATACAGCCTACTTAAGAAGAAATTTTAACATGAATCCCAGAATCTAAATTCAGAGCCTGGTCCATGATATGTTCTCAGTAAGTATTTGTTGAATTAAGAAATGACAAATAGAATGAATGAGTGAATTAATGAATGAATGAATGACTCATGTTGCCTTTGAAGGGTGCAGTGTGAGATGGAATTCACTTGCGATTTATTGATTTATTTAAAAACGAGTTTTAAGTTTATTTTGAGAGAGAGTGTGTGTGCATGTGCACATGCGTGAGTGGGGGAGGGGCAGAGAGAGAGAGAGAGAGAGGGAGAAAGAGAAACTCCCAAACAGGCTCTGCGCTGACATGGGGCTCAAACTCACGAACCACGAGATCGTGACCTGAGCCGAAGGTGGATGCTTAACCGACTGAGCCACCCAGGTGCCACCCAGGTTATTTTATTTATAAAAATAAAAGTTTTATGGAGTTTCATGGAAGCATTCCATGACACAGGCGTATTTTTTCAAATTACCTGAAATTGGATATACCGTATTTATTTTACGTAAATTCTCCCAATAGAAAAATCTCTTTCTCTCACCGTCCATATATATTAATAGAATACATAATCTCAAATTGTGATGTAAAATTGTATTAGTGTATTTATCGATGCAGACACCAAGGAACAAGGTGGGTTACTTGAGCTCTTTACCCAGATCTTCCCGTTGAAATTGTCAATGATTTTTGCTGTGAAGGTGTGGCAATGCAACATTACCTTCAGAGAGCTTCAAAGCGGCAAAAGCATGTCACAAATCCGAGTGCCAAGAATATAGCTAATATACGTGGGAATTGTTCCAAAAGAGCCATATGG
This sequence comes from Lynx canadensis, assembly GCF_007474595.2. Classification (NCBI taxonomy): domain Eukaryota; kingdom Metazoa; phylum Chordata; class Mammalia; order Carnivora; family Felidae; genus Lynx; species Lynx canadensis. The sequence goes on along the minus strand of NC_044303.2, from coordinate 76,232,124 downwards.
CAATGTGAGTTGAACATCTTTTATAGCAGTAATTCCATTCTAACCTAAGTTCTTTCCTTTAAATAGCACCTCTTTTATTTCCTGTAGTCAAACTGGCTGTATAGTCCCCACTCTTGCCAAAACCGTGTCTGGGCTGTGCATCTCCAGGAACCGTAGTGCTAAACCTTGCTTTTCACGAGACGGCTCTGACAAAATCCATCTCGACACACCTTAAATTCTATCAGATCAAAGGCCGAAAATAATATGCCATCAAAAGTAGAAAGATAAAATGTTTATCTACCGCATTTAGGGGTGTGCGATGTTTTTAAAGCACTTGAAGTTTGAGTGAAACATTACTAAATGTCTCTGCAGTGCAACGTGGCTTGCGTCCTTGCAGCATTTGACAGATATATCGTAAGAGGCTGGTGGCAAATTCGAAGTGGCATATTCAGTATGTGTTCAGGATGTTTATGTGTTCCCTGATTCTTGCGGTGCTCTGTCTAATTGGAAATAAGGTTTACGTGGTGAGACCAGTGGAGCCGTGACATGTAGGACCATAAAAGCGAGCCCTACGCCGGCACACCATCACTTTTAATGGATTTCTACATATTTGGAAAGTTTTATAATTTCTCCTTAAAAAATAAACCCATAAACGTCAGGAAGAATATTTTTCCTCCTAATGGAGTTTGCATGCCAAGTTGACTTTGTTGCAATGTCTGTAGGTGGGCTGGGGTAAAGGCCAGGGGAATTGAAAGAATTTTCTGAAATACGTGCCTTCTTTTACAGGACTGTTTCCCTAAGTAAAATACAAACAAGGCACTGTGTACCCAGGTTTCAAGTTGGTAAACAGATAACGCGATCGCCGAGTGCATTTCGTTAAATGGGTCTCCGATGCAAGTCACTGAGATGTATAAAAACAACCCACCACCCACTCTCAAATGTGCATTGAGATCGCAAAATTAATAATTTGTGCTGTTGCTAAAATTAAAATTTGCCAGGGCGCCTGGGGGGGTTCAGTCGGTTAAGCGCCCGCTTCCTGGTTTCAGCTCTGGTCATGATCTCACGGTTCATGAGTTCGAGCCCTGCATCGGGCTCCGCGCTGACAGTGTGGAGCCCGCCTGGGATTCTCTCTCTGTCTTCCTCTCTGGGGGATTCTCTCTCTGTCTTCCTCTCTCTCTCCCCCGACTGCTCTCTTTGTGTCTCTCAAAATGAATAAATAAACTTAAACAAAATTGAAATTTTCGGTGAAAATGAACTATTATCTCCTTGGTATTTTTGCAGCCTTATTTATTTGTTTGTTTGTTTATGACTGTGTTGATTTAAACACATGGTAACCTTTAAGAATATTTTATATGTCTGCATGCTACCTAGAAAATACATTTTATTTTTTTAAGTTTATTTATTTTTGAGAGAGAGAGAGAGAAAGAGAGAGAGAGAGGAGAGAGAGAGAGAGAGAGAGCGAGCATGAGTGGGGGAGGGGCAGAGAGAGAGAGGGAGACGCAGAGTCTGAAGGAGGCTCCAGGCTCCGAGCTGTCAGCAGAGAGCCTGATGCGGGGCTTGAACCCATGAACTGTGAGATCATGCCCTGAGCCGAAGTTTGACCCTTAACTGACTGAGCCATCCAGGCACCACTAGAAAATACATTTTAAACATGGCAATCACATAGTATTTTCGATTGCATGCTTTCATAGTAGAAAACTAAAATTATACTTTTTAACATAATTAGATTAATTTTCAGGAGGCAAGAAATTATTTTGGCATGAAATTCTGAAAAATTCACTTGAAAATAATATTCATTATCTGATATTCCAAGCAGAGAAGATTGAAATCATTTTATCATTTGTTTGTAAGAACATTCATGAATTTTCCTGGCATTTCTTAGGAGGATAAATATATTCTCAAAGTTGTTTTGGAAGTACCTATTTAATGGACAAATGTGTTTTTCATATATTTTTTTAAATTTTAAATTAATATCTAATTTAGAAAATAATAATGAAAAACTTACCGATTCTTTCACTTGAAAATAGAGTTAACCCTACGGCCAGCTGAGTGGTTCAGTCTGTTAAGCATCTGACTCGTTTTGTTTTGTTTTTTTAAATGTTCATTTATTTTTGAGAGAGAGAGAGACAGAATGCGAGCAGGGGAGGGTGAGAGAGAGAGGGAGACACAGAATTCAAAGCAGGGTCCGGGTTCTGAGCTATCAGCACAGAGCCCGATGCAGGGCTTAAACTCACAAACTGTGAGATCATGACCTGAGCCGAAGTTAGAAGCATCTGACTCGATCTCAGCTCAGGTCATGATCTCACAGGTTTGTGAGTTCAAGCTCAGCACTAGGCTACACACTGTCATTGCAAAGCGTTCTTGGGATTCTCTCTCTCCCTCTTTCTCTATCCTTCCACTATTCTCTCTCTCTCTGTCTCTGAATAAAGCAATAAACTTAAAAAATAATAGAGTTAACTGTAAACACGTGTAGTTCTGTATTATGCACAGGAGATTAAAAAATAAATAAAGATGATATGGTTCAGAGTCATTCAATACAAATAGCATTGAAATCCTAGTCATCAAGTTCGTTATATTAAAAGAAAGAAAGCCCACAAGTAATTGAATATATCAAACTTAAAAAAAATAAAATAAAAAACATCACCACCGAGTTTTTATTGAGCACCTTCAGTATTGAAGCTTCCTGTGTTACACTATGAAGAATGCTAAGTGCTGTTAAGGTACTCGCAGTCTTGTGAGGAGAGGAGATACACAACAAAATAATTTCAACAGAATATCGCACATGCTTGGGGTTGTGCAAATAGAGTGCCGTAGGGACACGAGTGGTGCTTACGTAGAGGAGCTAGGAAAAGTTTCAGGGAAGACTTTTGAATGTGAGTCTTGAAATTCTTTCTAAGCAAAGAAATACCTTGAGCAAAAGCCATGGAGGTTTATTAGAGTTTGACCTATTCTGATTATTTGGGAAATGGAAGAACTTTGGTGTGGTCGGAGTCTGTTGTGTGGAAAAGAATGGCCAACGATGAATGGAAAAGGAGTGCTTAGCAGCAGACCTTGAAGGTTTTCCACCTTTGTGCTGAGAAATCTAGGCTTTGCTTTTGAGCTGAAGGGAGATAGTCGAAGTTAGTTGGAGGCGTGACAAATTCCCTTTTGGTTTAGGAAGCTAAATCTGCGGATAGTGAACCAGTAGATTGCAACAGAGAGCGTCAAGGTGACATCAGTTTCAGTGGTCTTTGTGAAAGGTGACCTGTCATCAAGGAACTGGGGAAGGCAGGCAGGAGAGAGCCTGGGCAGGATTCATTGGCCAACTGGACAGCAGTGATGATGTGGGAAGACCGTGAGGGACTAATACTCTGGGCAGTTAAAATGTGGACATCTCACTTTGATAGAATGTATCCAAGTGAAATTAACCATATGAAAATTCAGCAAAAGAGCTGCTACCTCAGAAAACTAGGATTTTTAAATACCAAAGATAAAAGCAGAAAGCTATTATAATATGGGTTGTCCCTATGCAAGCTGGTTTCAACAATTAAAAATAAAAAAAACACACACAACAAAAACCCCCTTTGCGTTTTGAAACTATTGAACACATCACTGGCTCCATTTAAATGATTTATCTGGCAGATATTAACGTTGTCTTTGATAGATTCCCAGTTAATTTGTTTCTGGCCCGCACAGCGAGGGGTTGTCATGCCTGAAGGGATGGAGGGTTGGACACAGATGAAAACTGAGGACAATGAAAGGCTAGAGACAGAAAGCCCTGAGCCGGCAGAGGCGCTGTCTGAGACCAGAGGCGCAGAGAGTGTGAAGCATGGCCAAGGCTGTTTCCCAGCTGTCACTACGTGTACTAAAGAGCCGAGATAGGAAGGCTCCCAAAGCCACAGTCCAGAGGGGCCGCTTGAGGGAAATAATAAGTGTGTCCCTGTAATCTACAGCTGCTGTCGTAGAAACAGCTCTACGCAGTTGCCGGCTGATGATGGGTGGGAGCTGGTGTCTTCCTGTGGCGTGTACTCAACCCAGTTATCTTACTACAGGGTACTGTGCCTTTCCGTTGCCTGGTAAATCCTCTATACACCTTGCCAAGGGTGTGATCCCAAATAGGGTGGGGTGATATGAAGTGGGTGGGGCTTTGAGTACCTACAGAATCTGCCTCCTGCAACTCTCCCTGGCATATGCATTGCAGGACTCCAAAGGGGACATGCCTCAACTGACTCATGGCTGCAGACACATGGCTGACCCTTATCTGCGGCCCTGAGGGAGCTGCACCCTGGGTTTTGTCCTGGGCACAGAAGAAATGGTAGGGCATTATAGGATAGTGGATAACTTTTTTCCTTATGCCTGTCTGTACTTCTAATTCCTTCCCGCTTTTTAATAATGAAAACTACCTTTCCTCCTAGCCTGGGTTTTACTTCACAGTCCTAAATGGGTTAAGCGTATTTGTGGGTCCCCTTTGATTTATCATCAAGTTCTCCCTGTGCCTCTGATGTTCTGGAGATGGTCTTCTAGAAATGTTCTGTGATGTCAACCAAATTGAAAAAAGCAAAAGCAAACAACTAGACCAGACTTTCCAGACGCTGAAATGTTAGAACTCCTCTTTGACCTTTTAATGAATAGGAGTTATTTAAATGAAAAATTATTTATTTGCTGTTAGATGAATTATTGGCTAAATAATTTGGTTCCGTAATGCAACGTCGTTATAATCCTGTATAGTGAACCCTGTGTTTCTCAGGAGTCCTGCCTTTCGATTTTATGAGTTCGAAGATGTTTACTTACCTTTTCCATATCTTCCAGCTTACTTGAGTCAGGCACACTGATCTACAAAAAATCACATTCAAGGAACTCTGAAGAGCCGTTTAGCAAGACCCGATTGCTAATAATGATTGGTCTTGAAGACCAACCTAAGATTTCAAAGCTGCTAATGAAATAAATGGTCTTTAAAGGATTTTACAGCAGTTACAGGAAATTCAATTTATGACTCACCCTGGCATTGGGAAACTTCCTCAGAATCACTCCCCAAGAGGGGAATAGGTGTCTCCATGGTTAGTGCCATCAACATTGACAGATTTCTTTCTTGGTGACTCTGTGTTCTTTGGCCTCGTTCTTCAGTTTCTAAATCTACACTGACACACTATGCTGTACTTCAGACATCCCTATTTCGTAACTTCTTTCTACTAGGATTATCTTCTTGTGACCAACTCATCTGAAGTGATTCCTAAAGCCTTCACACCACATTGTTCCATGTTTTATTTTTAATTTGGCGTGTCTGTATTAGAAGCAGGGGAAAGGAGTCCACCGTTCAACTGATGAACCAGTTCTATGTTATCGTTCAACAAACCATCCCCCAAACAGAGTGGCTCTAAACAACCAACAACGATTTTTATTACACATCTTATACCTGTGGGTCAGGAATGGGGCAGGACTCAGCTGCGTGCCTCTTCTGTTCTATGTGTATTCATGGAAGGCCACGCAGAGATGCGTAAGTGGTGGATAAGCTTGTCTGGAGGGTGTGGCCTGGGTGCCAGAAAGTTGAGCTCACCTAGGACTAGTAACTGCTCTACCTCCATGAGCCCTCGCCAGCATGGCGGACTCAGGCTATTCTACATGGCAGCTTAGCGCACTCAGTGGGGATTTTCCAAGGCAGCAGATGCCAAACGGCTTATGACTAGTCCTGGAAGTCCCAGAAAGTAACTTCTGGTAGATTCCATTGGATAAACAGGCCACTGGGGCCAGTTAGATTCACTTCTCAAAGCAAAGAAATCTGTATCATCTCCAGTCTCCTGGGTCATTTTTTGCCTGGTGTACGTTTTTTGTCTAATCTCATTTTCATGATTTCTTCAATGAGAGTGAAATAGTACATGCCAGCCTCCTAGAGTTGTTGTGAGAATTGAATAAACTTCATGAAATTGCTTTAAGTTGTTATTTACACTTCTTATTAATTTGTTCCTATTGAAATTAATTTTGTTTCTGGTCCCAGTTTTCATTATTCATTATTCTGAATTGGGATCCCATCCTCAAGCTGACATTCTTTTACCCCGTATGAATACTTCTATTATGTCTCAAATTTAATAAAATTCCTTTTGGTACTACCTTTTCTGAGAATGGTCTGTAAGATTCCCCTGGTGGATCTTAGAGTTCTAATTATGTCTGCCCACAAATTAGACTTGTGTCTCCACCTTTTCTTAAAATACGTCATTTCAGTTACATAGGGAGCAATCAATGGACTTTGCATGTACTGTTTTCTCTGGAAGAAATTCTCTTCTTTTCAGTATCAAATCTCTTTCTCTTTTATTCAGATTTCTACTCAAGAATCATCTCATCTGAGAGGACATTTTTGAGCAGCTTATCCTAAATACAGTTGGACCCCATGCTCTGTTGGGGCTTGATGTACTTGTCACCATTGACGTAGTATGGTGTATATTTATTGTTATGTCTTCATCAACTGAATAGAAACTTCATGACAGAAGTCAAACACAAGGAGCTACAACGTATTGCTAAAAATCCTTTTTTTATAGGCCAGTACTGATATAACTTAATTTCACTGGATATGTTCTATTTCTGAGAGCAGTCGAGGCGTGTCCATATGAATATAACTGAACCACAGGTTATAATCAACATGTTCTTCTTATTCTCTCATTTTTCTCTCATTTTGACTCTGCATCATGTTAGCCATCCCTGCCCCCTCCCCATAAATGAATTGCAGACTTTGAGATGTGATCTCAAACATACCTTCAGAATGGTTGGTTTGGTGGTTGGTTGTCCATCTGGGTCATGATGTCAATTGGCTGTTGAATACTGTAGGTCAATCCCATGGTTTTATGGAAAACAAGACTCTTCAGAGGAGGACTGACCCTGGTTGGATTAGGCAGGCCACATTGAAGGTAGAGTGGTAGGTCTGCTCCATCCAGGAGCTGAGCAGACACTTCTGGAAATTTGAGTGGAAAAACATTTGTCCGACCAGTTTTCCCACCTTATCGTGGGCTTGAGTCTTTCGTTTAGATGTAAACAACCTAGAGAAAAAAAGGAGAGCCAGTGCATTTAATGAAGACACGTTAATGGTTAGCTGTCTTTAGTGCCAACCCCATCAACAATTTACCTTTTCATTTTCAAATTGCTTCTTGGTTGTCATGTACACAGAGCGCCCGGGCCATAAATTAAAAAGAAATGATAACGAACCACATGTTCTCCATTACGCCTAGAGCTTTGAACATTTCTCCTCACAGCTAGTAGACATTTCAGCCACACGTAGGGGAAGGAACTACAGGATTTCAGAATCTATTTTTAGGGAAAATGAGCAACAGAATTTTAAAGCAGAAGCGTGAAATGTGAGTGATTGCAAGTTTCACTGAAGTGGCAAATAACATGTTCCCTGTGAGTATCTGATATTTGTTTTCTTGTGTGCTTTTGATCTCAGAACACCTAACAGAGCTGGGGCAGAAGCTTTTTGCTGACTTGTTGCATCAGTGCTAAAGATGAAAGAAAACAGTCTCCATATTCACCCCGGTGTTGATTGTCCTATAAATAGGAAACTACCCAGTTAACCTTGTCTGTTGTCGTACCGGGAGTTTTATTAAAAATAAACAGTGCATGTCAGGGTAGCAGAATGTGGGATTTCTGCTTAGATGCCCACAACTCTTTCAAATACTTCATTAAAATGTGTGGGAGGACTGCTTCAGTGCTGTGAGCAAAAATATTGTTATGGAAACTGAGGTCTGTTATCATAGCTTCAGTGATTTGCAGTGATTATTTAATAAATGAGTTTATGTTTGAAAATATCCAATGTGATCATAGGAATTTACACCCTCCCCCCACCCCATCTTATTTCTTTTATTTTGACACATATGGAAGATGCTGTTTTGTTTTGACATTCAGAGGAGAAGCTCTTTTTATTAAAAATCACTGCAGCAGTAATGAGCATTTAGTTAATGATCTTACCAGATTTCCCCAACATGAGGAAATCTGGTGCTGAAGCATCTCCAGTGTTCTACAATAAATAATCTTAGGTGAGTGCATCATTCCCAGTGGAAGTATTCATATTTCAAGGGGTTTGTCGTTCATCTCCCCAGGATTCCTTATGAGCTACGTTGTATAGGTCATGCCTAGTTATGAAATAGTGCGAGAGTAGCTTCGAAGTATCCCGGAAGCCAGAGCAGGATTTGGACCATAATGTGAGGAAGAACCTGAATTGTCCTACCATCTGCAAAACACCCTCTTTGGTTGAAGAATAGGGTTCTTACCAAGTGTGCTGCGGTAGGCAAAATACTTCTCCTGTCTCAGCATGATGAGGACTCCTTTTCCTCCTGGGAGGCACAAGGATGAATTCAGAAAGAAATTCTAAGAGCACGGGGTGTCCTGCAACGAGAGCTGGGCTGTATAACCAGAGGTCAGACCTGTTTGCAAATGGGTGCTGCCGGGGGGTGTCCTTCCGTGTCTCTAAGAGCCCCTTTCCAGGAGTAAGAGGAAAGGGCTGTTCAGAAGTGCTGGAAAGACCCTCCTAGCACCGAAGCAGATGTGAGTCTCTGGATTTGGTGATTTTATTACGTTTTTGTGCCTGTTGAGGACACACATCCTGCAACTATGTTGCTGGACAGAGGGGCGCATACTTCCCCTCCCCATCATAATCCACGATCTGAGAAACCAGAGATAATCCTATTCAGATCTCTGCATTGGAAAAGTGATGTTCAGTGTCTTCTGATCATCCGCACCCATTAACAGGTCCTGTAATTTTCTGGGTTAATAAAATGAAACAAAACAAGACCACCTCTGTCGTCACCTCTGCCAGGTTTACCGGTTAGCTCCGTTAATTACATTTTGTGCAACCTCGTGCCAGTTAGTAACATCTCTGTGCTTCAACTTTCTCATCTGGAAGATGGGGATAATAATAGTGTTTACCTCTCAGGATTATGGGGTTGAGTTAAAATGTCCACCCTAGGAAAGCGTTAATAAATATGAGCTATTATTCCAATCTTTTTGAACGAATGAGAAACTGGCGTGAAACTAACTTCCTGGAAAGGAGTGCCCTGGGGTGACTGACCACGGGGCTTAATCACATGACTAGTCAGCCTTAGCCAAGGGGTAAAATATTTCATCAGTGACTGTGTTAGTCACCTAGGGCTGCCGTAACAGAATACCTCAGCCTGGGTGGGTGAAATGACAGAAATTTATTTCCTGTCACTTCTGGAGGCTGTAAGTCTGGGATCAGGATGCCCTCAGGCTTGGCTACCCGCGCTGTGTCTCTCCTTGGCCTATAGACCGTCACCTTCTCACTATGCTGTTATGTGGCCTTTCCCTGTGCCTGTGGGAAGGACAGAGGGATCTTTGCTGCCTCTGCTTATGAGGACACCAGTCCTATCAGATTAGGGTCCCATTCTTATGACCTAATTTAACCTTAATTACCTCCCTGAAGGCTCTGTTTTCAAATACAATTTCAAATTCAAATACAATACAAAGGGCTTCAATTTATGAATCTTGGTGGGACACAATTCAGTCTATAACAGTGACATTTCAATAATACAAAATTCAGTAAACACCTCTGCCTTTTTTTTTAACCTAACATAGTTTTTACTGTATCTGATAAGATGGATACTTTCTTCACTGAAACCAGATTTTTTTCAAAAAAAAAATTAAGTTTATTTATTTAGTTTGAGAGAGGGAGAGAGCAAGTGCATGGGGGCAGAGGGGAGGGGAGAGAGAGAGAGAGAGAGAGAGAGAGACTGAGAGAATCCCAAGCAGCCTCTGTGCTGTCAGCACAGAGCCTGATGCAGGGCTCCAACTCAGGAACCATGAGATCATGACCTGAGCCGAAACCAAAAGTCAGATAGTTAACCGACTGAGCCACCCAGGCACCCTGAAACCAGATTTGTACTGGAATATGGGATGATCAATATGAGGGTTTCAACATGTCTCCTCTTGAACTGATTATGTCTTAGCATAAGACAAGAGTTTGATATTCCATTACAATTTGTTCAGATATTGACAAATATTTTTATATCACCTTACTTAGATATGATAGTTTTAACAAAATACTTTTGTTACTATCTGATAATACTTAATGAAGATAACTTGGAAAACACAGATACACATGAATAGGAATGAAGTTCTTTCCCAGCTCCAGACTAAGATGGGGGCCATTGTATTGTTGTCCTTCTTGGTGAATTTGGGGAAGGGGTTGGTCTGTCAACTGAGGTGAGAGTTCCTATGAGACCATAGGCTGTTGGGTCAGTGCACGCATTGGAATTTTGGTGTATTGACCGCAGTGTTCCATGGGGTGTCTGAGAGACACAGAGAGGGTGCCAGACTTTGGACGCTATGTCCTGACTTGCCAAGAGACAGTTGTGAGCTGTCTGTGTACAGGTAGTCATTGCAGCCGAGTGGGGATGAAGTCAGTAGAGAGAAAACGTGAGAAAAAGAGACACCGACTCATCCGTGGGTGCTTTCGTCACAGTGCCTGGGGACCATGATATTTTTAGGACCCATGAAAATATCTTAATTTATTGTAAAGTCAAAAAGAGAAAGAAAATTTCAGGGCCAAAGAAAAAATTTCTTTGCCATTGTTTTTGTTTTTTGAAGAGAAAGTTTTCATGTCATTCCCACATCAAAATAAGATGCAATTTTCAGGACGCCTGGGTGGCTCCGTCAGTTGATCCTCTGAGTCTTGATTTCAGGTCAGGTCATGATCTCACAGTTTGTGGGATCGAGTCCCGCATCAGGCTCTGCGCTGACAGTGTGGAGCCTGCTTCGGATTCTCTCTGTCTGTCTCTTCCCCTCTACTGCTTGTGCGCACTCTCTCTCTCTCTCAAAATAAATAAACCTAAGAAAATAAAATGCAATTTTCAAGGGCCATACAGATATATTCAATTTTGCCTAAAATAGAAAAGAAAGAAATGTTTCCATGCTTAAAAAAAATAAGTTTTAATACTGATAGTATTATGATGGTAAAGTCCAAGGAAGGCAAAAGTCCGAAGGCCCACAAAAGCTGTCACGTGACCCTGGGTTGACATAAACCTGGAACTAGCAGTCTTAAGAAGATCTTGGAAGAAATAAAAACCTACACAAATGTTGGAAAATGTCCCAGGGGTCTATCACAATTCACTCTCTCATATCCCTGCAGCCCCTAAGGACCAGCCGTGACGTTTTTCTACAGATCTTTCTGGTCCCAGAAGGCAACATGGAGGAGGTCCTTCTGCTGTGAGATTATTTTCCTATTATGCCTCAATTACGTTTCTAAAGTTCCTCCTTTCATGTTAGCCTAAATGGCTTTCAGAGTTAATAATTTTAATGTTTAATAAACCAGTTGCCATAGCAACAATCATATCACAGATGTTTTGTTAAAGCCTCTTTAAAGCATACACCTTTGTCAATATGTTATTTTGAACATTTCAAAGGATAAATACTTGAAAAAGGCAACACATCTTTCAGGTTTCAAGCTCATAATTTGCATTTATAATTATACGCTCTCTTCAAAGAATAATATTTAAGAGATGGTTGATGATCCAATTTCAAGAATGTAACACCGGAAAAGGTCAAAATAAAACTTCCCACTCCTGAAAATGAAGTGAGGTCAAAAAATGTTCTAAGAAGTTATAATCATGGAATATATATGTTTTTATGAATGTTAATTAATTTCTTAACCATAAGTGCTACAAATGATTACCAAGATTTTTGAATCTTTGGGCATTTTTCTCCAGTGAGGGATACTGATTGTTATTTCTTGTTTATAGAACTCCCTTCTGGCGTATATGGGTCACTGCCTGGGAAATTACAGTCTTGATTTGCTTTTTTCCTTTATTGCTTTCTCTTATCTGATCTTGAAGTTAAGGCATTGAAACTATCTCAAAACTTTGATTATTTTTTCCAAAATTAAGATGGTAATTTTTAATAGCCACATATTTTGATGACTAATTCAATGCCTTTGGCTCTGGTTTCCTTTTTTTTTTTTTAAAGTTTTTAAAATTGCTTTTTTATTAAGGGAAGGTAATAACAAATGAAGTTTTCTAAAAGTCAGTCCCAAGATCTAGAAAGACAACAGCAGCATTTCTCTTTTCTATTTTTCATCTGCTTCTTTGGAAAAAAACCAGAAGGAGACACTCAGGGGCAACAAAGTACATACTGATCTCAAAATAAAGCATCTCATCACCAGGAACTGGGCACTGAACCACCTCTTGCCTCTACTTCCTCACTTGTAGATTGGGCTAGGGTTCCTAGAGTGTATCGTCAGGTCCAAATTTGGACAAATGACCCCAAATTGTCCTGTGGAGGGGCTCCAGGCCTTCCCCTCCCGGATGTCACATGGGCCATCAGAGGTGGTTTCTATGGCCTGTGTGGGAAGTGAGCTTTCAACGAATTCATGTGCTGGAGGACAGAGGAAGAGGTTGATGATTCTAGCGAGGGTGTCCGCACTGCTATGTGGGTTAAACACCGTTTCCCATCTTGTCCTCTGTTGGCAAGCCAGGAGGAGCCATGTATTATGTCTCCCAAGGGTCCTTTGGCTGCTTCCAAATACCAGCGTGGTCGACGCTAACACCGGATGAATTCTTTTCCACAACAGAAAGTCAACATCCATCTGGGTAAAGATGCATGACAAATTTCATTTAGAGCAACGGTATGAGTCAGATTCAAATGTGAAGTGAGAGCGAGCACAAGGCTTTTATTTGTTCTTCAAGAAAAAAGAAATTATTGCTTCATGAGTTTAAGTCATGAACCATGCTGCAGGAAGAAAAATGAATTTTAGTCTGCCCTTCTTTTAGTCTTTTTGTGCCTAGTGGGCTGTTAAGATCTCCCTGAAAGATTACAGACCTCCTCATTAATTTTAAATCTCGGACCCTTGAATTTGGATATCACGCACAAAGGAATTAAGGGGTACCTGGGTGGCTCAGTTGGTTGAGTCTGACTCTTAGTTTCAGCTCAGGTCATGATCTCACAGTTCATGAGTTCGAGCCCTGAGTCAGGCTCTGTGCTGATGGCAAGGAGCCTGCTTGGGGTTCTCTCTCTCTCTCTCTCTCTCTCTCTCTCTCTCTCTCTCTCCCCCTTCTCTTTGCCCCTCACCCACCCATGCTGTCCCTGTCTGTCTCAAAATAAGTAAATAAACTTAAAAAGAAGGAATTTAAATTAAAGTTGAAAAAAATGGGTCTGCTGTCATCTCTGAGAGCCTTCCGCGTATATAAAAACACAATATACAAAACCTTGCATTATTTACCTGGCAGAATGTTACAGTTTATTCAGTGAGTCCTTTTAAAGTAGCAGTGAGTTAATGGATTGCTTGCCAGCAATATAGTATATATTGTATATAGTATTGCCAGTATTTTTAGTCAATTAAAAACAAAACGAAACAAAATCACATACAAACGGGGGAAATCTTTTTTTTTTTCTTTTTTTAAAATTTTGTGTTTTGTAATTGGGCTGTTTGGCGTGACCTGCCCTTGCATGGGTCATGACCGTGACTTGCTTCTCCAGCTTGGCTCCTGTAGCATCACTCACAGCTACTGGATCTGCTTTCTCAAGCTGGGGTCTCCTCGGAAGTAAAGATGCATGTTTGCAAGATAACAAGCAGGGATGACAGTTATGGGTTGGTATGCTGTGCATAGGAGGGCAGATTGGTGCACTCCAGGGGTAGAAGATGGGGGCTTATATGTCTTAGATGATGTTTCATTTTATTTCTTCACCCCAGAGTTTTCCTTGAACCATATAAACCTCACCTCCAGTCACTTTTGCTGTTTCTTGTTGTTCTTGTTTTGCATCCCCTTGCTGTAAAAAAGAAAGCAATTTGGGGTGCCTGGGTGGCTCAGTGGGTTAAGTGTCTGACTCCAGCTCAGGTCATGATCTCGTGGTCGGTGGGTTCAAGCCCCGCGTCAGGCTCTGTGTTGTGCTGACGGCTCAGAGCCTGGAGCCTGCTTTAGATTCTGTGTCTCCCTCTCTCTCTGCTCCTATCCTGCTCGTACTCGGTCTGTCGCTCTCAAAAAGAAACATTAAAAAAAATAAAAAATAAATTTAAAAAACAGTTTAAAATATACCCTCTAAAGCAGCAATACGCTCAGGTGGAATAATTTTGGAAGAAAATTTTGTTTTAGGTTCATTTTAGAAAATGTATTTTACTGTTTAAAAAATAGATGCGTATTAGCATATTTTATTTGGAAAACTGAGCTCTTTGCCTTAGAAAATAAGGGGAACATTCTGCTTTTCATCACTTACAGTGATGCATTGTACACATTTTTGTTCTTTATCAAATACACCATAAACTTCCTGAGTATGTGTTCCAAATTTCAAATAAGAACATGGTTTTCCAGTTTGACTTAACTGTCACTATAATTATTATTAAACAATTGTCTCCCTCAAAATGTGTCTTTAGACAACAAATTTCTGCATATTTGAAAATCTAAGGAAAGGTTTTATTAAGGATTTTTATTCAAAATGGACAATTCTGCCATGCTGAGGGCTAGTTTAAAACCCAATAAATGCTTCTCTTTTAATTTAGAGAGGAAAAAAATGGCTTGTCATGTATATTACAACGTATCTACGAGTCTGCAGGTGATGAGGGAGTCACTAGCTGTTATTTTGGAAACTCTTAGAAAGGTCCACAGCTGCTGAAAAACCAAAGATTCTCCATGTTGACCCTTGGGAGGAAGCTGTCTTTCGAACCACCTAGGACTCAAATCTTGGGAATGTGTCCCATAAATCAGAACATGCTCTGCCGCCATTTTAGACTCTGTACGTTTCGGTGCCCTTTCTCCTTTTTCCTGCATCCAAACTTCTTGGAGGCCTTCTTGAAATCATTCAAGTTGATCTTCATTTCTTTATGCCTAATAACCAGTCACTCGATCATTACATAGCTGCTTTCAACCTGGAGCTTACCTTATTCTTTTCCGTAACTTCTCTTATATCGTCAAGAATAATTTTAAAAACAGATTCAATAGCTTTTCCCCTTGACATAATTCAAACTCTCTCTGAGGTAGTCTGCCTTCACTTTTTGAACATATCTTAGGCTCTCCTGGCTTTCAGTCTAAATCTTGGAGTGCTCACCCATTTTCTCTCTCTGTCTCTGTCTCTCTGTCTCTCTCTCTAGTCTCTGCAGAAGAAATGGAGTGCAGTTAGTTATAAATGTTTAAGTATAAGCCGGTTTACTCTCCTAACACTACAAGGTATGCTCGTTACTAAACCCAGCTCATTCCCTACCCCTTGTATTTGTTATATGAACTATTAAAGACTTAAGAGAAATGAAGGCAATCTAAAGATTGCACAGGCCCCCTGCATACAGTCTGCATTTCTGTTCGTACACCGTGGTAAAGAATACCTGTCGCACCTCTGCCTTGGGTGCGTTGGAGTGCATCAAATGTCAACTCGCAGTAAGGCTCACGAATGTCGCCCGAGAGGATGTGCTGTCTCTGAGTTACCCCGCTTTCAAATAAAATGGCACTGATTTAAATCCACACTGAACACTTGCCAGAGCTAGAATGTGACCAGAACCCTAGGGTTAATAGCTTTGCTCTCTGAGACAGCTCCAAGCTATTTTCATTCCAGGCTACTTTTGCATTTACATAGTACCTATCACTGAAGCCCTCAGGTACTTTGAGGACAAGAAGCAGATATTTACTTACTCAAGTTAATGTATCTCCCCATTGCTTTCTAGCCTTCGGGCACATTTTCAGGTTAACAAGAAAAAAAAATTTATATATATATATATATATATATATATATATATATATAGCCATTTTAGTTTCTAAAACAGAAACAAAAAAGTATATAAACAAAAGCCTATAATACTTAAAAATATAATTATCATGGTGATTTCACTTAAAATCTCATGATAATCTATCCACATTTATTATTCCACTATTTTCATCTACTATTATTGTACTTAAAGGGGGAAAAAAAAAGCACATTAAGATCAAGAGAAATCGGCTAGTGGGCAATAGTAAATGTGTGCGAGGGCTTGTAACCCACTTAGGGACCGTGTACGCATGATAAATTAGTTGAGGCCAACCCATCTGAGCTCCTAACTTTGTAAGCAGAAGTTGTGATCAATAGCAATTATGGAGTGTATCAATGACCATGAGTCGGTTAGGATGCTATTTGTTATAAGTGAGAGAAAACTCAACTCAACCTTGCTTATGCAAAATCCAATACTTCAATGACTTGTGTAACTAACAGTTCAGGAGTAGATTTTTATGTGGGGCTAATTCAAGGGCTCGAAGGTCATCACAGAATATGGTGGATCTCATTTCACATGTATTCATTAAGCTTCATCACCACGAGTTCTATTTTTTGACCCCAGTACCTGTCTTTGGAAGGAAAGGGGCACTTCCTGGTATCCTTAACTAAACCCCAGAAGGGAGTCTTAGAGGCCCTGATCAGCCTAATTTGTGTCCGTGCCTACCTCAGAACCAGTCATGGAAGAAACATGATCCCAAACTAGACCATGTCTCCGAATCTATTGGAATGATGTCCTCTGGAGCCCTGCACATCACAGCCTCCTTCCATCTCTTGGAGTCAAGGGCAGAGAAGATGGTGGGTCCCCCAAACCACCTGCGGGTTTTCTGTTGCCATAACAAGGTTACCGATGGGGCCAGCAAAACATCAAAATCCATTATGGACGGTAACTGATGAAACCGCTGACATTCCTAGTTCTGTTGGCTCTCAACTGGTTGCCATTGCCACTTCCTAAAAATTGAGAAAGTAGCATGTTGTTTTGAGCACTTACTGTAAACTGGATCTTATGTTAAACAGTTTGGTGAGAGTTTCTAATTGTTTTCTCACAGCAATCTTGTGAGGCAGTTGTAATCATTGTTCCTTTTTAGAGCCGAGGAAGCTGAAAGAGAGCGAATTTAAGTAAAGTCTACCAGGCTGCACAGATGATGAGAGGAAAAGTGAGTTTGGACGTTGAGTCTGCATCTGTCCCAATGAAGAGGAAACAGAAGGCTTAAAATGAAGGTTCGGGGCGCCTGGGTGGCTCCGTCGGTTGAGTGTCCAACTTCGGCTCAGGTCATGATCTCATGGTTCGTGGGTACGAGCCCCGCGTCGGGCTCTATGCTGACAGCCTGGAGCCTGCTTTGGATTCTGTGTCTCCCTCTCTCTCTGCCCCTCCCCCATTCGTGATCTATCTCTCTCTATCTCTCAAAAATAAGTAAATGTAAAAAAAAAAAAATTACAAAATGAAAACAAAGAAACTAAAAAATGAAGGTTCAAACCTAGTTTCTACCACACAGTGGATACACTTCTTGAAATCTTCCATCCAGGTTTTGGATGTTCCCTCCCGTACCTAACGCCTGAACACTTAGAATTATTGTTCCTGGCATGCCAGGCACCTTCAGAGCTTTGAGATTCAACCTCACCCTTAGTGCTTCTATTTCCTTCCTTTGGTTTGCAGGGCGGGCCTATTAATGACTCTAGGGAGTTTGGGTTACGTCGGCCAATCTGCTTCCAACACCCTTTCGTGCAGTCCTTTTTTCTCTTTCTCGGCTTTAGCTTGCCTCACAGTCCATGCAATCCTCTAACGAAGGGGTTTCCTCAGTGCTGAATCTTCACTAGATTACTTACCACCTGTTATTCAACAAAAATTGGTGCTAAGCTTCAGGCCCTGCCGTCCTGGCGACAGCAGTGGAACCAAGGAGAGAGATCCCGACACGTTGTTTCTGTTGCCAGAGGCCCCTGGAAGTGCGCCATGAGAATGAGAGTCTGACTTTTCCTAGTACCGGCTTCTCTCCAGGTAATGATTTCAATGTGTGGAACGGGAGACACCCGGTGACTATGCAGTCATGTGATTCAATACGACCTACAATGACTAGAGTCAGAGGAAGAGGAGAACAGACGCTCAGCACTGTTCCCAACACACTGGCTCACGCCCACGCCTCTGTCTGTAGTACAAGCTGTTCCCCAGTTTCTTTGCTGACCTTGCCTGAGGGAGGAACTAAGTAATCTCCTGTTGATCTGTCTCAGATCTCCATTCACTGTATTTGCACGTAGTTATGATATCAACGGTGGCAAAAGGCTCCGATTTACTGCAGCTGAATGAATACTCTGGTCTGGCGGATCAAGATTTAACTAGATTCTTGATTCACCGCACTTGTAGTTTAAGATACTCTATTTGCACTCGTTACCTTTAATAATGTTACACTCTTCCAGTGTAATAAATTTCCTGTCTGACCCATCAGTCATGGCCATGCAACATTGTATGGATGTGGACAGATGGAATGGCAAGGTGAAAGATGGATAAGTATATGCAAGATGTGACATCGAAAATAAACAGTATTAGGACAAGGAGTTGGGCTTGCATTTATTGAGCAAATGATTATTAAGCATTTTGTATGGGACATTAGCCAGTTGCAGACCCCCAAAACATACCAGTGGACAAGATAGAAATGGCCTTCTCCTTTATATTCTTGGCTCAAGCGTATGATATTGCTGACCTTTGGTAGGTTTTGACATTTTCATTCGTTTCAAGTCATGTCGGGGATGTTGATTACCTAAATAGTCAAGTACAGGAATGCGTCCGTCTGATCAGCGTCCAACTTCAGCTCAGGTCATGATCTGACAGTTGGTGAGTTCGAGCCCCACATCGGGCTCTGTGCTGACAGAGTTTAACAATATATTCAAGAATTTGAGGTGGAATTTAGTGAAAGTAGAGCAACCCTCTCCTGTCAGGTTTAAGAAAATGAAGAATTCACGTGTTAAATTTAAGGCAAGGGACCCCTAAGCAATTTAGCACACAAGTAATTGGAAATCAGGATATTGCCTATTAGTATTTTCCATATTTGACTTTTTGTTCATCCAAATTTGACAATGCAGTGCTGATACATATCATGGTGAAGCAAAGTTGCTTTGTTTCATTTTGTTTTCATTTGTTTTCACAGACAAATTTCTGCATGGGCCCAAATCTTTATAATGTGAAAGCTATTTGGTAGCAGGTAGGAAATATGTTTGAACAGAATCAAACCAAGTTTTAAAAACTATACCTTTTAGGTTGCTGCCTAACTGTTTAATAAAACAACTTTGCCAGGGCACCTGGGTGGCTCCGTGGGTTAAGCTTCTGACTTCAGCTCAGGTCATGATCTCACAGTTCGTGGGTTCAAGCCCCACGTTGGGCTCTGTGCTGACAGCTCAGAACCTGGAGCCTGCTTCCGATTCTGTGTCTCCTCTCTGTCTCTCTCACCTTCTCAAAAATAAACAAATATAAAAAAATTAAAAGTTAATAAAAAATAAAACAACTTTGCCTAGTGCAGCTTTATCTTCCTTTCTAGAAGGCAAGAATATTATTCCCGAATAACTTCTGAGGAACAACTTGGGGAAATGCAAATAAGGAAATTATCCTTCTAGACTAAAAAGGGAAGATGATGTTATCCAACTTTGGGTTTTCTCATGCATAAATAAAAATGTATTTCCTATAGTGTCTCCTCCATTTTTGCCTTCCATCTCTTTAAATCATGATGATTCCGGAATTGTCGCCACTTTATTGTTCAGTGGAAGCAAATTTATGAAGCCAACAATTACTCAGAAATGCATTTTCTTCATAACTTCACATTTATTCACAGCCTTTGTTCCTAATTTATATTTGCATCTGAAATTGATAAAGTTACTACTTTAGAAATAATTAGCTGTAACTTCTTGTTTCTCAGAAACATGAATGAGGATGCACTTCTCCACAGAGCCTTTTCCACATTCTTTTAACAACCAAATAATTCCCAATTTTCTGGTGTGTAAATTCAATGCGATCAGTACAAATAAACAAACTGACAGGATTTGGGCAGTGGAAACCCATTGTTTTGCGGTGTCTTTGTTTCAAATCTTTTATAATTCATCCCCAGAAATGGCCTTCCTGGTAATTAGTTACCTTTAATGTCTTCATTCTCATTTAAATGCTCAATGATCAGGATAATTAGGATTAATTTGGCATTGTCATTTTATGGAAATAGAGCTTCTGCTACTTATCCTGAGCTTTCTACAGGCAGTGTGACCAGAGAAATATGTGGCCGCCCCGCTTCACACACTGGGTTATAGTCTTCCATTAAAGTGGTACCAGTAGGACCTGGCCTGATTCCAGTTTAAATTTATGCCATTTTTTGATAAAGGCTCGTGGGCAGTTAAGCTGGGAGCCTTGCTTGTTGTGGATGGCATTCTGTGTATCACTTAGTTCTCCATAAACGACGCCAGAAACTTCTGTCCCCATTCCTCTGGGGATTTTACAGGCTAACATTGATACTACAGACAGGGCGAAAGGAAATCCCCCTTTGAATTAAAATGGAAAAAAATGCCAAACATAACCTTTTAAAAGACTTCCGATAGAACACAGGAAAACGAAACTCAAGAAGCTTTACCAGAAAACCTATGAACAGGAGGAGTTCACTGGTCAATTTTATAACTGTTTGCGTTACCTGTATGGTAACGGGTTCTCCAGCCACAAAAAATACTTTTTATAGTTATCCCCATTCACTGGCTACCACACCTGTGCCTCAGCAATAGCATTGAGTTTCTTATAGGGCTTCATCCTAAACATCCTGGAAAATGCTTAGATAAGGCGGGTGATTTAATTGACCCCAAATCTGGGGTGACAAATAATGAACATAGAATCTTCAGATGCTGTATCATTTAAGGCTGCACTGTGAAACTGTGACAATTTTAGAATTAGAACCTGTTATTCTATGAAGCCAACTTTTTCTCTGTCATATTTTATTTCATTTTTAATTTTTTAAAAAGTTTATCTGTTTATTGTGAGAGAGAAAAGTCCACAAGCAGGGAAGGGGCAGAGAGAGAGGGAGAGAGAGAATTCCCAGTAGGCTCCAGGCCGTCAGCACAAAACCCGATGAGGGGGGGTCAAACTCATGAACTGTGAGATGATGACCTGAGCCAGAATCCAGAATGGGGCACCCAACCAACTGAGCCGCCCAGGTGCCCCTCTCCGCCATACTTTAAATTTGTTCTGTATTCTGTGTCTGCTCAGGAAGGAACACGATACTACCCATCTCTGTATCATACTAAATTATCACCAATAATAAAATACTTCGCAATTCTGTAGGAAAAGAAAAGCTTGCTCTCAGTGACTTCAGTCATTATGAGTTTGGATAAATTGGAAAGAAAGCCAAAACCTAGAAGCTTAAAAAGAGATTTTATCTTACTTGCCACTTTGTGGTGCCTGCCACTTTGGGAAGGGCCTGGGTAGATCTGGAGTCTCTCCTGTGGGTACTGTTGGCTGCAATCATGTGACGTCTCACTGGACTGGACGTCCAGAATGCCTTGCTCGGTAGGCTGGAGGTTAATGCTGGCTGTTGGCAGGGGGCTCTGTTGGGGAATGGCTTTGTAACATGACAGTCTCTGGATAGTCGAACTTCTTTGGGTAATAAGCATGTCCTAGAAAGAGTGGCCAGAGGAACTCAAGGCAGAAACTTAGAACCTATTTTTTTTTTTTTTAATTTTTTTTTTTTTTCCACGTTTATTTATTTTTGGGACAGAGCATGAACGGGGGAGGGGCAGAGAGAGAGGGAGACACAGAATCGGAAACAGGCTCCAGGCTCTGAGCCATCAGCCCAGAGCCCGACGCGGGGCTCGAACTCACGGACCGTGAGATCGTGACCTGGCTGAAGTCGGACGCTTAACCGACTGCGCCACCCAGGCGCCCCATTAGAACCTATTTTTAACGAGTTTTGAAAGTTACAAAGAGTCACTTTTGCTGCGTTCTTTTGGTTACTAGAGCGTCGCTGACCTCGGTCCGCTTCTAAGGGGAGAGAGTATAGACCTCATCTTTACCTAGGATGTGGATCAAAGAATTTATGGACATGGTTTAAAACTTTCATAAAGTGTGAAAAAGCTGAGGGAGTCGGCATTCAGAGAAAACACAGACTTTAAAATTCCCAAGGGATGTGACTGGTAGTTAGAAGAGAGGATGGGGCCCTGCATTGGAAAAGCCCAGTGAGAAAAACCTTTGCTAATGAGCCGTGCCGTGCTGCAGCCCACCCACAGTGGCTTGCAAGAGCCAGTTGTGCACATGGTTTCTCAGTTCTAAATCTGAGTTCAGGAATGTCACAACGATAGCTCGAAAATGGCCACTGTGGGATATTTACACCACAGAAAATGGCAGACGCTACAAATAAGGGCTTTCCCCCCACCGGAGACCCTGTCGCTAGACATGCACCAGCACGCTACTCTCAATGGGCCAACTGGGAAGCTTCTTCGGGGAGAATTTTACCATTTCAGAGCAGTTCTATGTTGCGAACTATGGGATAGAAAACACCTTTACTTCTGAGAAAACTTCGGTAAAGTTTGCAGGACTCTCCATTGCATTTGGATGAGTGCCTTTTTAGGGGGTCACCCAAACTAGTCCTGAGTTTGAGTGAAGGCAGCCTATTGCGAGATACGCACATATTGAGCAAGAACCCAATGAAGAAGAAATTGTAAGAAAGGAGATTCTCATCATGAGAAATCACAGGGAGGCTCTGGACATAAAACTGAGGGTTTGAATGAAGTTTATTTAAGTCTTCAGAGGAGGGAGGTCCTACGTGACATCTTGGTTACACAGCTATGTGTTAATTTATTGTTCACTATGTAATTTACATACATTATCATGTGTTAAATGGGTTATTAATAGGTGAAAAGATTTAAATATTTTGTACAGAATTGTACAGAATTGGAAAAGGCACTTAATTTCTCTGATCTTTAGATTCTTCACCTCTGGAAATTAGCTAAAAGTATCTTTCCCTATTGTTGATTTAATGGGTGCTATAAGATTTAAAAAAAAAAAGAGAGAGAGAGAGAGAGAAAGAGATCAGCATTAACCATGACTTTGATAAATGATGCCCAGCTATGTGGAAGGTTGATTCCGGGTTTAGGAAAGCTGGTGTTGATGTGAACTAAGAAATGATTAGCCACAGGCAGATGCTGTGGGGGTGAGGGGGGACATTTACTCACGAAAGTCTAGGCTCAGTATGTGGGAAAATAAGGCAAAAGCCCTAGTCTTCAGGTTTCAGAAGGAGGTAGAGTATTGGCCTTCATTAAAGCCCTATTTCTGCCTCAGCTCTGTTCTCGCCTGTATGACTTCCTCACTCTGACTCGACCCAAGCCCTAAGAGACCCCAGAGATGGCCTGTGAGGTGGGGTAAGGAATTACTTTTTGTATTTGTACAAAAATATTAAGGTTTCCACCCTAGTGAGGATGTGACCAGAAAGGGGAGCTTTTGATACTCTGTCACCCAGTAGTCCCTTTTAGAACCTTTCAGAATATTAAGGAAATTCTCTTGGAACTACATGGAGTACATTTTATGTCCTGTGTGGGCTGGAATAAAAGTGTAAATGAGTTGAGAATTGACATTTTAAGGGAAAAATGTGTTAATTCTTAGTCTTTTTGAGTGTAGGTCTTCCTTGGAGTTTATGTGAGGTCAGCTTTGGCTGGAATTTGTTGATGTTGTTCATTGGTATTTATTTTTAATATTTTTGTCAAGTATTCCAATGTTTGACATATTGTTTTTTTGAACAGTGACAACCTGTGTTTTTTTTCCCCCCTCCATATTCTTTAAGTTTGAAGTAAAGAAGTTTTATGGTTGTTTTTAGTGGGGGACCAGAGCTCACTTATCATTGGCAAAATTTGTGTATTTTTTTTTTTACTGTCATGAAATAATCCATACAGTTTTTGTAAATACAGATATATATGAGGAAAGAAGAAAAACAAATCACACATCTGCTACCATCAAACAATGGCATCTGATATTTTAGTATGTTGCTTCTATTTTCTCTCTTTTTTTTTAATGTTTATTTTTGAGAGAGAGAAAGAGATAGGGACAGAGGGGCAGCGAGAGAGGGAGACAGAGGATCCAAAGCAGGCTCCGGGGTCCGTGCTGTCAGTGCAGAGCCTGATGCAGGGCGCGAACTGACAACCTGCTGGACATCAAATGCTTAACTGACTGAGCCACCCCGGCGCCCCTGTGCTTCTATTTTCTATAAATCCTGAATGTAGTTAGGCAGATGGGTGAATGAATGGGTAGGAGAAGGATAGAGTGTCCATACAGACAGTCCCTGACTTACGATGCTTCCACTTTGAGTTGTTCAGTTTTATGCTGGTGCAAGAGATATGCATTGGGTAGAAAGTCTCCTTCAGATTTTGGATTTGATCTTTCCCTGGGCTCCTGATATGCGATCCGATCTTCTCCAGTGATGCCGGGCAGCGGGAGCACAGCCCCCAGTCAGCCACGCAGTCAGGAGGGTAAACACCCTTCTGCACCCCTTACAGCCACTGTGTCTTTCACTTTCAGCGTGGTATTTGATACATGACATGAGATGTTCCACATTGTATTATCAAATAGGCTTCGTGTGAGATGACGTTGCCCAACTGCAAGCTAATGTACGTGTTCTGAGCACGTTGAAAGCAGGCTATGCTCACCTATGAAGTTTGGTTGGTCAGATGTATTAAATGCATTTTCAATCTCCAGTATTTTCAACTTACAGTGGGTTTATTAGGGTGTGACCCCATCGTAAGTCGATAAAGAGCTGTATATAGAACATATGTATTTACAGAGATGATAGAGCAAAACTGAGCTGGTAATTCTGTATATGTGATTTTGTATCCTATTCAGCTCAAAAGTAGAAAGGCTGTTCCTCCCGTATTTACATTTAGCTTTAATTTCAAACATTTATCTGACACAATTATGTTGCAATAAAAAATTGGGGGACACTTAGAGTTACTTTATAGGGTAGATTACCAATTGTAAAAGTTTTCAGTAAAAAAACATTTAAAAATTTTAAAGGGATTTAATATAGTACTTCTCTACTTTTAACTATGCATTCAGGGGTATATTATTTTACTATTCTACACCGACATACCCCATATGTTTTAAAAGAATCAGAATGTCTGTCTTGAAGACTGATTGGAATAATGTATCAATTGATATGTCAACATATCAATAATGTCAAAATAGTTGATTATAGTTATTGTCTTTTTTATTGCCATTATTATCATGGATCTTGAAGCACATCACCAAAGTGTTTAAAAAATGTTTATATAAGGGCGCCTGGGTGGCTCATTCAGTCAAACGTCCAACTCTTGATTTCGGGTCAGGTCATGATCTCAGGTTCATGGAATGGAGCCCCGTGTCGAGCTCTGTGATGACAGTGCCCAGCCTGCTTGGGATTCTCTGTCCCCTTCTCTCTCTCTGCCCCTCCCCTGCTCACGCTGTCTCTCTCTGAAAAATAAACATTAAAAAAAAAAAAAAGAAAGAAAGAAAAGAAAAAAAAAAAAAAGAAAATGCCTCCTCAAGCAATGCCAAGTGACTGCTTTTTATTTTTTTAAATGCCGTTTATGATTTTACTTATTTTTTTCATCATGACCATTGTACCCTTTAATCCTCATGTCTATTTCCTCCACACACCCCCCCCCCCACCTTCCCTCAGACTGCTCCTTAGTTCACAACTGGAAAGTACTAGCTCTATTTCCTTTGTAATATCCTTGCTATTAGTTTAACTTTGTGGTAGAGTTATTGATGAAATATTAATGTTTATAGTACCCCCGAAGTTTATTACTATCGAGATTCAGTAAAAATGAGCATTCCTTCTTACTTAAGACAGCCTGTGCCTTGCTCTAAGTAGCAAAAATTGAGAACCGACCTACTTTAAAAACTAGGAACCGATTTTCACGTGCCTGGTAGTCCTCGGTAAGGCGAACTTGAGTCGGTTGATTGGCCAGTTCGATAACGTCTGCAAGAGGCGGCCCTTTAATTCTTCCTTATCAGCGTTGACAGCATCTTCAGCCCGGTAGGAAGGTGAGTGCACAATGTAGATCATTGCATCTAGTAACAGCACCCAAAGGATGGAACCCACATGACAGCTGAAACATGGCGGCAAATTGCCCTCACCTCCGGCGCCTGGCTTGATCCTGATACAAATAAATTCCCACTGTACTTCCTGGAAACGTCATCTCCCTTCATATGCTGTCCTGTAGTTTCTTTCTGCAACAGATACCATTCATATCCCAATAATTTCATTGAAAATGCACAAGAATATATTATCAGTGTGCTTTCTCATCATTATATCCATGCACAATTTTGGCTGCTTATTTTATTGGCATACTCTTGTGGTTCTGACCACCCTTCTAGAATTTTCTACTCCTTTTTGCTCTCTTAAACTCCCCATTTTCCTTCTATTTCCTTCCTTTCTTTTTCCAACCTTAAAAAAATTGTTTTGGCATGCCTGGGTGGCTCAGTCGGTTGAGCATGTGACTCTTGATTTCTGCTCGGGTCATGATCCCAGGGTAACGGGATCAAGCCTCACATCAGGCTCCATGCTGAGTGAGGATTCTCTCTCTCTCTGTCTCCCTCTCTCTCTCTCCCTCTCTCCCCTTCTCTCCCTCTCTCCTTCCCAGCCTCCCTCCCTCCCTCTGCACCTCTCCCCCACTCACTCTCTGCCTAAAATAGAAAACAAAATGTTTTTAGTTATTCATTCTGTACGTATCTTGCAAATGTTAGATTTTCCTAAAATTTCACCAGAGTCCTCCGTTCTTTTCTCTGCTGCAGGGATGTCATTTGCTCATATGTTCTAAAGCACTATTTGCGGAAGGAAAACTACCAAATGTCTGTGTTCAGTGAGCCTGCTCCTCCTTTCCAACAGGATCCTATGTAAAACTGCTTCTAGTGACATCTCAGCCTATATGCCATCCCACTGGCATTTTAAATTCAACATCCCCAAACTGAACTTCCACTTTTCCTTTAATTGTGCTTACTCCTATGCTGTATTCTCCATGTCAGGAAACTGAGATTTCCATTAACTCCTGCTCTACCTTAGGTTTGGAGTAGTCTCTGCTCTTTAAAAAACACACAGAGCCCTACCTGGTTGTAGTATGCTCATTACTTAAAATGTGGCTTAGAAGTAACTTCCTCTGCATTCTGATGTAACGGTGGGGGGGGGTGTTGGCATGAGTGTTTTTGTAAGACTCTCCAGATCATTTCATAAGCTCCTCTGTTATTCTACCAACACTTACCTTCCAGCAGCCAACTTTTCTGCTGAGAATCACTGATTTGAGCATTTTTCCCCCTTACCCAATAAATGAGATGAATGAATGAAGAAATAAAGGAACGAGCAAATGAATTGTACAACTTTTATTATATTTTCTATGAGCAGTGACCTGTTATTGATAGTATTAATAGTAACATAGTTAGTGAATAAAAAATAAAAGCCTGTTACTTTAGTATAAATTGCAAGCACAAGGTCATTGTGTTTGCATACTCAATAAATGTGTATGAATTTCCTTCAAAAGAGAATTTCTTTTTTTTCTCTCTTTTTATTTTCATTTATTTATTTTTTAATGTGAAAGCCCCAGTTTTTTTTAAAGGGAATGAATACCTGGGAACATTAAATCTTTATTCTACTCTTGACAGTGGTAGGGAAGGACTTTTAAATGTAGTAAGTTGGTTTCAGGCTGGAATTTAAGAATTACCCACTGGAAAGAATATCTTTCAGATATCATACAAAAACCATGTACTGTGAGATAAACATATTAGGTCTAAGATGAATTACCTTAGTTTCTGAATCAGAAAACACCACTGTGTAAAGTGTGTAAAAGCAGATTTTTTTCCCACAAATAAACTACTTGAATGATTATTCTAATGGGGAGATAATTGCTTTATAGTAACCGGTCGAAACAAGATATTTTATTTCTATAGGGTATTTTTCCATATCTAAAATTTCCACAGGATAAAATAAAACTTGAGCTAAATAAGCACCGAGATTTTTTTCAAATTATAAAAGTCTATGAACTTCAGAATATTTATCAAATACTTATTCACAACGGTCAAAGCACCTGTCTTTTAGTATAATATGCTGTTTATGACTTCTAGCATTCCAATAAAAATTCCTGAGACATCTGCACTGCTGTGAACAAAGATGTTAACAAAACCAACCACAGATAGTATCACGCAATTCTTTCACATTTGCTCAAATTTCTTAAAATCAGTTATATAGCCTTTACAAGGTATAAATTTGTCATTTTATAGCAAAGAGAAGTTCTATTTTAAAATTCTGATGAAAGTATATATATCAGCCTTTAAAAATGATATTAAATGTTTAATGCATACCATGTTTAACATATAAAGGTGCTCAGTAATGGTAATATCAGATGAATAATGAGTGGATGAAATATGAAAATATATATGAATTATATACAAACACACGCACACATTTTTTTCCTTCCTATCTAGCCAAGCTTAACTGGTCAGTGAATTTGTGAATTCTTATTTTTATGCCCTCAACTTTGCTCTTTTTTGTACTACGTTTGCTTAATTGAACAATAGAAATTTTGTAGACGTTGACAGCAAATTTTATGGCGAGAATTGTTCGTCTCAAAACAGCCTCTGTTTAAACTGCAGAAAATACAAATTTTTATCGCCATCTTTCCAACAAAAGAGTCGAGAATAAACTGGACCTACTTATTCTCTGATCCTGAAGTACAGACAGACTGCTTTCAGTGAATGGCAGAAGAGGTTTCCAGGTAGCACGTATGGCCGGCTCCAGGCTCTTTCAGGTATCCGTGAAATAGTCAACAGTGGAGCCTAAGGTCTGGTAAAAATAGAAACATTTAAATCCACCCTTTAGTCACTTCCTCTCCCTGATTTGTGTTTTCTTGGTCGTTTGTAGGCACAGCCAACAGACAGAGTGTAAGAGATAGCACATGTGTGGCTGAGGCTGATTGTATACAATCAGAGTGATTATGTGGAAATCAATCAGAATTTTCTTCTTAGAAGATGCTTGTTCTGACATAATGAGTGACATTCAAGCTAATTTTTATTCATTGCCTTCTCCTTTCACAGAGATCTTTATTTCCTTCAGTATTATTCTGTGTCCTTCTTGTTTTCCGGCATTTCCTGAAAAAGAGAAACAATTCCACACATTTTAGTTTTATTCTTAAAGTTATTGGATAATGTGTTCAGAAACAATGTGACTTCATACATTAGCTTTTTAGTAATATATATTACAAAACCATCCATTGGGTACCACCAATTCTTATAGACAGGTATCTGGTTGGTAAACTGTGGTGACATGAGAGGTAATGCTAGAATTCATGTGAAACATGCCATCAGTCACCTATAGTTATCCTAAAGTTATTTTGCAGTTTGGGAGACATTTTATATAGTTCCAAATGTTGTGATTTGTAGTAGGGAGAATTCAAAGATGACACCAATGACCCAGACCTTGTAATTTATATCTTCCTCTTAAGTGTGGGTGGGATTCGTAATTTGCTTCTAGCAAGTAGAATGTGGCAAAGGTGATGGAATTTGTTGTTGTTATATGCAAACAGGAAGGAATTCTGTAGAAGTAATTGAACTCCCTAATCAGTTGGCTTTAATTTGAACAAGACAGAGATTTTCCGGGGTATTAGACAAATAAAGCATAGTCCCTCCTCAAGGAGCTTTATGTGTTCATGCATGTAGGAGAGAGAGAGAGGTAGGGAGAGAGCAGGAAAGATAGAAGGGCAGGGAAGGGAGGAGAGGAGAGAAAGAAAAATCACAGTACAAAGAAATACTCATCAGTGCAAGGTTACAGTGAATGGGATAGAGGGCTGCATTGGGAGTGTATACTTCTTTATTAAAAGGTTTTTGTGTTTCAACTTGTATTTAATAATTGCCAAAACCATGCAAGTTCTATTTCTAGGAATGAGTCTGTGGGGAGGATTGGGAAGGATGAAGATGCAAACAGAAATCAAGATTGTGGTGGGTTGCTTTAGCCAGAGGTGGTTGCCATAATGACTTCTGTACCACATACTCACTTGGAACTTTGACATTGTCCCATCAAGAGGTAGAGCCTGATTGCCATCATCTTCAGTATGGACAAGTCTGTGGCTCATTTGTGAAAAGAGTTGACTCTGAGTTTTGGTCATGAAAAGTGATGGAGTGTCTGCTATGGTCACTGGAACATTTGCTTGTGTAGGCCTTTACTCCCCATGTAAGCATGCTAACTACCTTGAGGCTACCCTGTTGTGAAGAAGCACAAACCAGCCCAGGTTGACAGGCCCAGAGATTATATCATGATATAGGGGTTCCCCATCAGCCCTCACCTCCTCCCTTCTGCCCTCCCTTCTGCCCTCCCTTCCAGCCACCATTGAAATTCCATCACATGAAAGACTTCGAGGTGGAACCACCAAGCCAAGATCCTTCCTAGTTCTGGACACACACACACACACACACACACACAAAACTGAGGTATAATACAAGTGTTGTTTGTTTTAAATCACTAAGTTTCTGGGGATAGTTAGTCATGTAGCAACAGATAAGCCCTGAAAAGAGCTGTTCCTTCCCATGCTAAAAATTATGAAGCATAATTAACAATATAAGCTTGTAACTTGTTCTGCCTACAGTGAGGTCTAACTGTGTCACAGTTGCAGTGATTATTTAAAAGAGTCATTACTATTGTTTTCTTTGATACCTAGCTGAACTAACCTGTGTTAGCTTTGATACAATGCTAGGCACATGGAAGACAACTGATAAATATGAGTTCCTTTCTGCCCTTAGCTTGTCTTAAAACACAAAGTGTTTTATTATCTTCTTGATGAACTTAGTACATAACAAAGAAAAGAAAAATGTTGTGGGGTATATTTGAAGTCATAAAAATCCTTAGATGTCTAGTGTCTCTTCAGGATGTCATTTCCTATATATGAGTCTAATTACATTTTCTATCTCAAAAATTTAAGCTTTTAACAAAGAGGGACTTTTCATTGGAATATATCAGTTTTTAGGAGGAGGAAATTATCATTTGCTTTTCTGATTTAGATATCATTTTGTATTTATTAATTCATTTAAAAAGTAAGAGAAAATATAGTGTTATATATTTATTGTTTATATAATTTTAACTTCCACAATCAAAGATACTGGGTATATTATAAATGTCAATATATTATGAAATGTTATATTTGGAAGGAATTTAGATTTTATATACCATTAATTCATTGCTTTATATGTCAATGGGGAAATTGCAGTGCAAGATAATGACTGAACAAAAGCCTTAAATCTAGTCTGTTGTAGAACCCAAAAATTTCCTTGGCACATTTCTCTTTCTACATGATGGTTATCTGTCTATTTTGATTTTCTGTTTAGATATCCTGACACTACCTCTGACTCCTTTCACCAGTGTGTTTTTGAACTTTTTCTATCAACCTGCTCTTGATTTCTCTGTTTCACAATTTTTAACCTGAATGTATGACTCCTAAATTCATGAGCTGCTTGGATGGATAATATAATTTGACTAGCTTGGGTTTAACTTTTTAAGGCCAAGGTGAGTTATTTTGTATTTGTCTTACAGTTTTTTAAAGGCAAGAAATAAGAGTTAAGAAAGAGAAGAAGCTCATCTTGAATCAATTAGAATTCCACTGGACATAGAAAACCTTTACAGTCAAAACGTACTAGCTAATGGACAAGCAAATTTAGACAGTTGTCACTATATGTTGTCACTCTATCTAATATGTTTGTCACAAGAAGTGTAAAGGAAAAATAATATCGGGAGGGAGCATGAAACATCAAACTTACAGTAAAGATGTAAAGAAGTAATATAAGGAAATTAAAGTTTAAAAAAGTGCTATGCAATTCTAATAAATGTTATGTATATGAATATTCATTACTATTCAAATACATTTTGATAATAATATAATGTATATATTTAGTTCTCTATATCTATTTTCCCATCCGTCCACCTGCCTCCCATTTGGCAACCACCAGTTTGTTCTCTGTATTTAAGAGTCTGATTTTTGGCTCTTGTTTGCTTTTGTTTTGTTTTGTTTAGCATAATATCCTCTCAGTCCATCCGTGTTGTTGAAAATGACAAGATCTCATTCTTTTTTTAGGGCTGAGCAACATTCCATTGTGTATATATACCACATCTTACCCATTCATCTGTTGTTGGACACTGGGTGGCTTCCATGTCTTAGCTACTGTAAATAATGCTACAGTAAACATAGGGGAGCATACACACACACACACACACACACACAGATAGATAGATAGATAGATAGATAGATAGATAGATCTTTTCAAATTAATGTTTTTGTTTTCCTTGAATAAATGTCTAGTAGTAGAATTACCGGATCATATGGTATCTCTATTATTTAAA
The DNA here is from genome assembly GCF_007474595.2 of Lynx canadensis. Taxonomy (NCBI): domain Eukaryota; kingdom Metazoa; phylum Chordata; class Mammalia; order Carnivora; family Felidae; genus Lynx; species Lynx canadensis. The sequence goes on along the minus strand of NC_044303.2, from coordinate 76,200,097 downwards.
AAAAAATTTTAGGGGCGCCTGGGTGGCGCAGTCGGTTAAGCGTCCGACTTCAGCCAGGTCACGATCTCGCGGTCCGTGAGTTCGAGCCCCGCGTCAGGCTCTGGGCTGATGGCTCAGAGCCTGGAGCCTGCTTCTGATTCTGTGTCTCCCTCTCTCTCTGCCCCTCCCCCGTTCATGCTCTGTCTCTCTCTGTCCCAAAAATAAATAAACGTTGAAAAAAAAAATAATTAAAGAAAAAAAATTTTAATGTTTCCTTATTTATTTGAGAGAGAAAGAGACAGAGAGTGAGCATGGGAGAGGCAGAGAGAGAGGGAGACACAGAATCTGAAGCAGGCTCCAGGCTCAGAGCTGTCAGCACAGACCCCGACGTGGGGCTCAAACTCACCAACTGTGAGATCATGACCTGAGCTGAGGTCAGATGCTTAACCAACTGAGCCACCCAGGCTCCCCCACTATTTTTAATTTTTTGAGGAACTGCCATCCTATTTTTTAAAGCAGCTGCCCTATTTATAATCCCACCAACAAGTGCACAAGTGTTCCCTTTTCTCTACATCCTTGCCAATACTTGTTATTTATCTTTTCAATATTAGCATTTTGACAGGTGTCAGGTGATGTCCCATTGTGGCTTTGATTTGCATTTCCTAATAGTGGTGATGTTGAGCATCTTTTCATGTGTCTGTTGGCCACCATCTGTATGTCTTCTTTGGAAAAAGGGTCGTTCAGGTTCTGTGCCCATTTTTTAATCAGATTGTGTTTTTCATGTTGAGTTGTATGAGTTCTTTATACATTTGATATGTCATTTGGAAATATTTGATATCAGATGTATCATGTGAAAATACCTTTTCCCATTTACTGGTTGCTTTTTTGTTTTGTTGATTGTTTCCTTTCCTGTGCAAGCGCTTTATTTTGATGTATTATTTTTGTAAAAATAAACCAATAGTTCTTTTATTTTTTTCTTTCTTTTTTTTTTAATTTCCCTTGCTTGAGGAGGTATATCCATAAATTTGCCTCTAAGGACAATGACCAAGAGATTACTTCCTGTATTTTCTTTTAGGAGTTTCATGGTTTGAGGTCTCACCTTTAGGTCTTTAATTAATATGATAATACTATATTTGAATTCACCAAGTTGCCCATTTTTTGCCTAACATTCTGACTGTCAAGCACGTTGAGTAGTACTGGAAATAGAGATGCAAAGAATACACAACTCTACCTTGAAGAGGAATTCGCAAGTTAGCCTGGGAGATATGGAAGCATCTTATCCTCAGATTATGCTTTTTTCAAACACCCATCCCCCACCTCCCACCAATATCCACCCCCATCCTTGTCCTAGGTTTGCTGCATGATTATGATTCTTTCTTCACATACTTACCACAACTATTTACATAGTAAGAATTGTCTGAAATATAATCTAAGAAAAACAGTACCACAGACATAAACTCTATCCAATCCGTTTGATATTCATTGTGACTGTTTATTGAAATTCTTTGAGATGTTGAGTATTATAAAAATTATACACTAATTATGAAAATCATTTTATAAACTGTTAAGTGCTACTGGGATATTTGTTATTTTTATGAAGCTGTTCTTTCCCATGAATTTACTTTCAATGTTACAAATAGAATTTTAAGCTGATCTTTATTGAGCTAATATAACAAAGACAATTATGCCTCAAAAATTAAAAAAAATTCAAAATAATTTAGTTTTTCCTCACAAGAGTCACGTGAGAGACATTTAATGATCTTTATGCAAAGAGTTTTTCATATTAGTCTTAAATCACAAATTAAGTGATATGTTTTAGAGATTAAATTTTGCTTTTCCCTTTAATATGTTGGGGGAGTGAATTCTGTTAAGTAAAAATGAATGGTGAGATGTTTTCATCAAACATTAAAGAAAATATGCCTTATTCTAGAATTTACAGTGACAAAATGACCTTTGGGTAGAGGTTTTGGTAAACATCCAATAATTTTTTTTTTTAAATCAATAATTAATGTAAGTATGTGTAACATGCTATTTCCTCCAAAAGAAAAACTTCCTTACATTTTTTTTGTCTATTTTTAAAAATAATTTTTGCAAACCAAACTATGCTAAAATGGAAGACACTTCACAACCCATGTGTGTACCCCTAAGGTTGTTAATATGCAGGTTCCTCTTTGAGTAGGATGGGGTCTTTTGGTCTTGTTACTTTCCATTTCTACCCCACTGAGGTTAGCCAAAGTTCACTCGCCTTGTCAGTTAAGTTTCTAAACCAGATGAATTATATTTTCTATAATTGAGCTAACCACAGTTAATTGCCTAATAGACTATGCCTACACGAACTGAAAAAAGAATTAATTGCTTGGAAAAGAATGCATTATATATTTTAGTCACATCTACATAGTCATACTTGAACAAAGTGACAAAGACATTTCAATGGGGACCAGAGCCCCCAGTGTCACCAGAGCCAATGGTGACAACAGAGGCGAGGCGTACGTTAGGTGTGTGTGAAAAATCTTTTACCTTTCTGTGGGCATTTTCTGGATATGGATGTAAGGTAAAAGGGTTATAAATTGAACTTAGTGAGGTTGAGTGAGTTATGCATTGTTGTTTTTTTCCTTCCATTACATAAGAAAATAATCTTAGGTGACATTTGGCAAAGGTTTAAGTATAACTTAAGAAAATATTATTTGTAAAAGGTTAGATTTTTTTTAATTGCAAGTTTTTACTATTAACGATTTAGACTTGCATTTCAAAAATTTATTTCCTTGTCAAGGTATAATATCAGGTCTAAGATTTTTCTCAATTTTCTCAGAAAAACTTACATGTGCATAAAAGTAATTTGGCACTTACTACATTTTCACTAGAGTTTTTTCTATGTACATGAAGGGATGCTGATACCTTATTATATTAAGCCCATACAATAATGCCAGTGAATCCCAAATTTCATTAACTAAGTATATATATATATAAAGGGAAAGACCGGTAATATTGAATATATCATCTCCCCTGTTATACTTTAAGGAATTTGCTATGATAAATGGAAGGTTAAAAATTATAAGAATTTTGGTAATCTATTTAAGTATAATTGACAGTGAAGTCCATCACAGAAGATCTTGAGTTGACTGCATTTTAAAATAAATATGAGCTTTTTAATGCCCGGAAGCTGTTTCAGCCGTTAAATCATTTGCTCAAATATTTTTTTTAAAGCCTGCAACCTTAAGTGAAGAATTCAAAATCCAGTCCTTTAGAAAAGGCCAGAGAAACTCAGATCTGTTTGCTAAAGAACTTCTGAGATATTTGGTAAACCAGGGAAACACAATAAGCATGTTCCTAAATAAGGTTGTATTCATAATTCTAATGCAAAAGAGTCTGCTTAGAAGGCAGAACACTACTACAAAAAGCTCAAGAAAATCAGCCTCATCTGTCACCTCCAAGGTCTCTTCTTTTTCTCACTTTCCTACCTGGAGACCTTCCTCTTCTCCATCAATCACAGATCAACTTGCATTGACAATGACTCTTTAAATATTTATGTGTATTAAAAGCTTAACAAGAACAAATTTGGTATTATTGGTTAAAAAGAACAAAGGAGGCTTCAAATGTGCCCTTGGATTCTAATTTCCCATAGTCCTCACTCTTTCTTTAGGATAGATAAGAGTTTTCTGGACTTGGAAATGTGAATGCTTCTTAAATGTTCTTTGTTCTGAGCTCACCATGCCTCTGGACATAGTTTAGGTCCCGCGAATGTAGCTACTAAATCTCTAAGGGGATAGCCAAGAGGAAGCTAGAAAGATAGACTGGCATGTACCTCTCCATTCTGATTGCTACTCCTGCACTCTCTTTGTGTCTCATCCATACCTTCTCACTGTGCTGCCTCGGGCTGTGGCTAATCCCATCACCAGGAATGAAGTTGCCTACAAATCCTCATCAATATTCTCTCGACTTTTTCAAGTCTTTATTCAAATGTCATCCTCTCAGTAAAACCTTCCTTGCCACCTCTTTTCTTTTTCCTTTCCTTTCCTTTCCTTTCCTTTCTTTTTTTCCTTCCCTTTCCTTTCCTTTCCTTTCCTTTCCTCTCCTCTCTTCTCTTCTTTTTCCTTTTCTTTTCTTTTCTTTTCTTTTCTTGTCTCTTTTCTTGCCTCTTTTCTTTTCTTTTCTTTTCTTTTCTTTTCTTTTCTTTTCCTTTCTTTTCTTTTCTTTTCTTTTCTCTTTTCTTTTCTTTCTCTTCTTAAGTAATCTTAACCCCCAATGCGAGGCTCAAACAATCTGGAGATCAAGGGTCACATGCTTTTCTGACAGAGCCAGCCAAGTGCCCTCTCCCTCCTTACCACCCATTTTCAGTGGCACTTCCACAAATACATATTCTGTCTACCTTCCTGGATTTGTTTATCTGTAGGACACTTAGCCCAATCTCACTTACATGTTTTTCTTGATTATTTTGTTTACTGCCTATTTCCCCCAGGACAGTGGCGACTCCAGGAGAGCAGGGATGTCCATTTATTTTGTTCATGGCTCTACCAACAGAGCCTAAAATGGGACCTGACACACAGTAGATGCTCCATAAATATTGGTTAAGTGCATGACTTAATGCAGGAGATCAGCCAAGCTGTATACTCTACTCTGATCTCCGAGAAGATTTGCAGGCAAGAAGGAAGATTCCGTTATGGGAAATTTAATGAGACAAAGCACAAAACTCTGCCATGGTGAATAGAGATGAAGAGTTGTTTATCGTAACTTGGGTCACGATAAAGGCTTAATCATACAGAACAGGAACACAAAAGTCCCAATACCAGATTTCTGGCGAAAGAACTCATAGTTTTCCTAACTGAGGGATTGATTGCCCCGAACTCGTGCTGAGCCCACACGCTAGGGGAACTCCTCAATGGCAGCACTTACAAGGATGAAAGCAAGAGACAGCGACTCTTCTCTTTTCCTCCCTCCTATTAAGGTTCCTGTCCCATCTGCATTCTCTTGCCATACCCTCCTGGGCTGCCCGCTGCTCACCAGATAATGCACAACCACATACAATGGTGTTTAGGATTCTCACCATCCGGTTCCAGCTCATGCTGTTTTTCTCGTGTTCCCCCAAATCTCCAGTGATTCTGAACTGCTATAGTTATCTACACAAAGCTTGCCTCCCCCAACCCCACAACTCAATGCTTCTGCTTTTTATCTGCCCAGAAAAGGCTTCTCCTGCCTCATTTCTTTGACATCTAATAGTCAGTTCAAGTATTTTTCCTTTTGCGAAATCCCTGATATATTCTCCACTCTTGAAGAAGGTATTGCTCACTCATTGGTTCCCCATTGATTCTTATGGTTTTAAAACATTTTCATTTCAGTTCGTGGTTCACATATCTGGTTGCTGCTTTAGGCTGTGATGATCCTGAAGGCACGAAGCATGTTCTGTTTTCTTTGTATAGCTGAACTTATCACATAATAACAGTCCATACAATTTAAGACATGATTTGTAATAATAAGTCAAAATGGTCAAAATTGATAAAGCACCTTTTAAAGAGTTGGAATTAAGGCATCGACCATTAAATGGTAAAATTTCTAGAAAACTTTCCAGTGCTTAAAATCACATAAAGAAAGTCCTCTCCTTTTCTTCTTGTGTTTGCTGGGATAAAGATTAACTGGGGAGATTTCCCAGTGGAAAGAAGATAACCAGTGTTTTGGAGGAGGGAGGGGAATATTTTAGGAGAACGAGTAGAAGTGTCATCCGGGGCCAAAACAAATGTGATGTGTGATAAAGTGGATAAAATGTTCCGGAAAGATAAGACATAGTGATGAGCTTCAAGAGACTGGAAGGTGCACTGGAGGGAGTGGCCAGATGCGGAAGGATTTAAAACTCACAATCAAAGCTCTCCTGGTGTTACGCAACGCCAGTGATTGCTAATTGAGGCTCCATTGGCTCAAGGTGATTGTATAATTACACCCAAGTTCAAATTCGTGATTCAGTTTACTCGTCATGCACTCGCTGACAACATGGAAGGATAAAGGAGGTGGATGTGCCCCTGAACGTCTCACAGACTGAAGGTGCTGCGAGCGTAGCTTTCCACCTGACTCAGGCTTTAAGCGTGAGCCCGAATACTGAAACACCGTCCGTTTTTGGAAAAGGATTAATGAAGACATTTATTTCAAAAAATATATTTTTTTGTTCCCTCTCCTCTGGGACAGAGTTTTCCATGTCCTCTGACAGCTTGTCAATGGGAAGGCGTTCATCCCTGCTTTATCTATTGCTTATCTGTCTGCTTAATACGAATGTAGCGCAGAGAGGAAGGAAACACATTTAGGGCTGATTAATGTAAAAGTACCCTTCGATGAGCAGTATAATGCAAGATAACTCCGAAGTTGCAAATTCAATATATCGGATCTTCCGAATACCATGTTATTCGCATTCGCTGAAGGACTTTTTTCCAAGTTTCTACTTTGGAACATCCAGCTCAGTGGGAAGATACGTGCTTATCTGAAGAAGCTGGCTCTAATCCCGAATGAATATTTGTACAAATCTGCTCTCAGCATTGATATTAACTTATTAGACAATTAGGATATGCAAGTGTAGTGAAGGTTGTAACTTGCCTCACATGATTTTTTAATTGTTTCCATTCACACCTCTTCCCTTCATATATAAAATTCCAAAAGTCTATAGGGATATCTTAGTACATACTTATGCAGATCACTTTTTTATTTATGGAAAGGGATTGCTTGTTCCCCCAGGTGGTTGTAAAGCTGCAATTTCACTTTGACATGATACAAATTGGTTTAGAGAAAACAAATTATTCTAAAGTCTTTAAAAACTGAAATGATGCTGTCGGAGCATAGGAACAAGATAAATAAATCTAGAAGATGGCGATTTTTATCTTTCCAGCCCTAGATGGGCTTGTCCTGGATCATGCCTCTGAATTTAGGTCACTGATTTTTATTTAGAGATGATTTTTGACTTGTATAAAGAAACGGAAACCAAGAGCTGCCGTAAAACAAGAATCAGTTTACAATCTTTTGAAATGTGTATTTACACAGGCTATGAAATAAAAATACTTCGTTCAAGAAAAGTTGTCTTTTGAATGCCTCTTTGAATGGCAGACCAAAAATAAAAGTTTTAGGAGTATATATATATATATATATATATATATATATACATATGTTTGTGATTTTAGTCTTCTTCTTCACCTGTTCTAGAAACAGGGAATATTGGAGCATGGGACACTACCCTGAGTTTAGGAACTTACTCTATTTTTTAATGTAAAATTTTATTGAAAGCTAACATATATACAGGAACCACACAAATCATAAACCATAATCTCTATGGATTGTAAGTGAATGTAGCCATGTAACCAGGATGCCAATAAAAATAAGATATTAAGAGAATATCATCCTATCCCAGAAGGCTCCCTTGTGCCCCATCCCAAAGATAATTACTATCCTACCTTCTAATACCATAGATTAGTTCCACCGATTCTTTGGAAGACAACTCTTCTATGTAGACATTATTATTTCCATTTTACAGGATCTTGCATGTACCTTCTCTTCTCCCAGCTGTCGGCCACTGGCCAAGAGGTATCAACGTGGAATCGGAAGAAAACCAATGCTTCAAATCAGTTGTTATGTGGCAGTGTTCTTCATGATTATTATTTTTTTTTAATTTTTTTAACGTTTATTTTTGAGACAGAAAGAGACAGAGCATGAACAGGGGAGGGTGAGAGAGAGAGGGAGACACAGAATCTGAAACAGGCTCCAGGCTCTGAGCTGTCAGCACAGAGCCCGACGCGGGGCTCGAACTCACGGACCGTGAGATCATGACCTGAGCCGAAGTCGGACGCTTAACTGACCAAGCCACCCAGGCGCCCCCACGATTATTGAAAGTACCTGGAAGTTGATACTGTCACCCAGGTTGTGTTTGGATGGCAATCACATCATTCATTCCGCAGTTTTTTCCTCACACTATTTTGGCCCAACATTAGATTCGATGAAGTAAGACACTTACACCCTGGCCTCCTGACTTGTAATAAAATAGATTATAGAGATGGGCAGTAAGTTTTAGAAATCGGAAAAAGAAGGAAACAATATTTAAATTTACATGTGGCTAAAAACCATTATGTAACAACATATGGAAAGAGGTTAATTCAGTGAGTTGAGACATGACATTTATTTTTAACAATTAGTGTCCCATTCCTTATAAGCATGTCCCATAGTTTAAAATGCTTACTAAGTTCTTACTGGGAAGTGACTCTTGCAGGAAAATAGAATGGTCTTTAATCACCTCGCTCACGCTGTTAGTAAGAAAGCTTGTCAGGCAATTTTTTACTTTTGTTGCAAAATTAAGTGAATTTCCAATTGAATCAAACAAGAAGTTTGTCAATATATAATCTGCAGTGTCTTGATCCCTCCTCTTCTTTTTTTAAAAAAAAATTTTGTAATGTTTATTTATTTTTAAGAGACAGAGAGAAACAGAGCATGAGGGAGGAGGGACAGAAAAAGAAGGAGATACGGAATCCTTAGTAGGCTCCAGGCTCTGAACTGTCAGCACAGAGCCCAATGTGGGGCTCGAACTCACAAACCTCAAGATCATGACCTGAGCCGAAGTCGGATGCTTAACTGACTGAGCCACTCAGGCACACCTTGATCCCTCCTCTTCTTTATGCTATTTCTCCCTGTTCTTCACAGCATATTATTGATGAATTTAAATGATTTCTTAATTATTATTTTGTTTTTGCTGAATTAAAATAACCTGAGAAGGACAAATAACTTCTTTTTTTTAAATTTTTTTTAACATTTATTTATTTTTGAGAGACAGAGAAAGAGAGTGCGAGTAGGGGAGGGGCAGAGAGAGAGGGAGACACAGAATCCAAAATAGGTTCCAGGCTCCCAGCTGTCAGCACAGAGCCTGGTGGTAGGATTGAACTCACAAACCGCTAGGTCATGACCTGAGCCTAAGTTGGTTGCTTAACTGACTGAGCCACCCAGGCGCCCCATGAAAATAACTTCTAGCTAAGCAACTACTGAGTTCTTCTGGTAGATGCTGTACACATATTTTCTCAGTTAAACCACACAAAAACTTGGTACAGCAAATATGTCCACTTACAATTGGGGAAATTAGAGTTCAGTGAAGATACACAATTTGCTCCGTAGAATACTGTCGTGGCTGTCAAAAAAGGAATTGAAACGCAAAGCCATTTGACTCTAAGTCTTTACTGAAAGATGCTTTCACATAAGGCTAAATATCAGCATTGCATTTAATATGCTGGTTGATGAAATTTGATCTCTTCTAAAACAAAATCTAGTTTTAGTGTTTGCGGAGTGAGAATAGTAAAACTTATTTGGGTTCACAGCTCGGTATCTCTGGGTATCCTCAGAAGAGAGTCCGCATCGGGACGTTCAGTGGCTCTCAGAGTGTGGTACTTGCCTTGGTAGTTTCAGTATCATCTGTGAACTTGGTAGAAACACAAATTTTTGAGCCCCACCTTGAATCTCTGAATTTCTGAGCATGGGACTCAGAAAACCAGCTCCGTGTTTTAAAACGTTCTTGAGGTGATTCTTACACATGTTAAAGTTTGAGAACCATGGACATATTTTATAAAAGCATGCACTATGTACTTTTGTATCTTGGTTCTGCAAAATACTAGTGAAGTAACATTGAGCAACTAAGCTCATCTTCCCAAGTCTCAGTTTCTTCATTTATGAAATGTAAATGAGACTAGTACCTGTATCATAGGGTTTCTTTCAGGTTTTGTAACATTCTTAGAAAAGTGCCTATGGTTCATAGCAAGACCTATGTAAACTATTAGCAAGAAATTTATATGTATTTTTTGATAATGTGAGCTAAATAATTTGTCTGAGGAACATTCACTTAAGTAGCTCAATATTTTTAATAATTTATTTTAATAATGAGGTCTAATAAATATTGAGTTATTGAATAGGAATAAATATTCTTTTTATAACTTGTTTCACCATTTTAAAAATATATGAAACAGAAAGGGAAAGGCAATAGAAAGCTCATATAAATATGATACAGTAAATTACACTGTGTTTTATGAAGATGATTTCATACAGAATTCAAAGTAGATGCAATTAGTCCCACAAATTAGAAATCGCAAATGATGATTTAACAAACACATGATTTAACAAACAAATCAAAGAAGAGAAAAAATTTCAGATGAATTTAAATCTCTCCGTGCAGATTTAATCTTCTGATAAGTAATTCTCAAGAGGAACCAGGGGATGTTATTCCTCATTCCAAAGACTCGGGCAGCTGAGAAGCTGGGAGCATTTATTGTAGAAGTTAGAATTGCCAAGGAGGACAAGAGGACCCATACATATGCATTTCAATGTATAAGAATCACATTCGATGTTATTTCTCTTTTATGTACAATGCCCGTTTTAATGAGAGTCATGCTGTATGGTTGCACCTGCGGGTGAGTAATCATAATATTTGTGATGGCAAGTTGGCAATGGAGGCTGCTGCGAAGGATATGAGTGAAAAGCAAAGGTGGTCTATAAATACCAAAGCCATCACCATACACTTTTGGGGGGTATATTGAAGTATTTTCACGTTCCCAGCACGAAGTGAGGGCATCAGCTGAAAAAAAAAAAAAAAAATCTTTCCATTCTTTTAGTCCATATGCACCAATTAAACACACATCATTAGACAGGAGTGTGTATGGTGATGCATGATATGTGGACAAAGGAAGGGAGCAATTCCACAGACACAAGTTCGTCAAAATAAAATGGCAGTCCAATTTTTAACAGCATTCTATAAAATAAAAAGTGCTTTCCCCGGCACCCTCCGAAGTAATTCTCACAGTAGCGCAAGGAGGTGGACGTGAATGGTTTCCCCAAATTACTTACTGCGAAGGAAGTGAAGTCCTGGAGAATTTCAGTGACGTGACGGGGTTGCACACTAGTGAGTGACCTAGATGGAGATGGGACATCTTAGGTTTTCTTCCGAAATCTTTGCTATTCTTACTGTGCCACAGCCTTCTTAATCACTTGGGTTACTTTCCACTGGAATATATATCCTAATAAAGAACAAATGAAGGGTGTCTGTAGTCAAGAAATACCTATTTTGTAATTATATCCCTAGACACAGAGGGTTTCAATCCATGCCACAGAGAGAAGTGATCTTATCCTCATTCTAACTTTTTTTTCCTGGTCGGAAAGCACATATCTGTTCCTAGGTAGCTTCATGTTTGAAAAGACAGTCTTACTCTGCTGGATATAAAAAGCCTTCCCCAGGGACTCTGCTGGGGTGGTACCTCGTCAGCAGCCCTGGGGCTGTGGCACATCACGTCTCCAGGGGAAGTCAACCACCAGAGGATCTCGAATCCCAACGCGTAAGAGGTCGGTGAATCCCAGTGTTAGAAAACCTATACCTAAACCTTTTATGAACAAAGCCAACGCCCCCTCTCCTGGTATCTGTTCTTTGTTTGGCCTTAAAGGCCGCATGTTACCCTTTCCTGGGTGCTTGACGTCTTGTTTTAGTCACTTCCAGCTGGATTGATGTTGCCTTTGAGCTCTTGATGCAGTTCGGTTTCATTTAGTTACATTGCCTTGGAGAGACTATTAGCATGATGGCCAATGCAATGGACCAAAATTTGTGTCCCCTCAAAATTCATATGCTCAAGCCCTAATTCCCAGTGTGATGGTATTAGGAGGAGGGGCCTTTGGGAGACAATTAGGTTTAGATTAGGAGGCCGGAGCCCCCATACTGGGATTAGGGCTCTTGTAAGAAGAGACTGGGAAGACTGGGAAGAGGGCTCTCATCATGGACCCAGTAAGCCATCACCTTGATCGCGGACTTTCTAGCCTCAAGAGATATGAGATGTGAAAAATAATGTGAAAAATAATGTTTTGTTGTTTAAATCATGCCATCTATGACATTTTTGTTACAGGAGCCCAAACTGACTAAGCCAGGGAGATAAAATATTGTGATGTCCAGGACTTACTTTCTCTTTCTTTCTTTCTCTTTCTTTCTTTCTTTCTTTCTTTCTTTCTTTCTTTCTTTCTTTCTTCTTTTTCTTTCTCTTTTTCTCTCTTTCTTTCTTTCTCTTTCTCTTTCTTTCCCTCTCTCTCTTTCTCCCTTTCTCCCTTCCTCCCTTTCTTTCTTTCTGAGAGAGAGAGGGAGAGATAGTGAGTAGGGGAGGGGTAGAAAGAGAAGGAGAGAGGGAATCCCAAACAGGCTCCACACCGTCAGCACAGAGCTGGATGTGGGGCGTGAAGGAACCGTGAGATCATGACCCGAACTGAAACCAAGAGCCGGATGCTTACCTAACCGCACCCCCCCAGGACATTCTTGAGGCACTCCTCTACCAGCGGAGCTTGTCTCCATCCTTAGAAAAGTCTGGGAGTTCAGTAAATTGGGTGGCAAGAGGCTGTTACAAATAATGGGAAAAGGGGAGCAGAGATAAGGTGCAAGAAAAACTACATCTTTTAATTAAAAAATGATAATATCCACTGATGTAATGTACTTTTGTTCCACTCTACTCAAACTGAGTTATTCAGTTTCTGTAAATAACTGCATCTTTATGGGACACAGAGTGTGTTTGCCCTTCTTTAAGACAAAGCCCTGCCGGGGGATCTGAGGAAGGATATTCCTAATTGAAATGCCATGGGGCTGCCACCATAGTGACTACTTACTCACATTGACATCAAAACTGACATGCCGGGGCGCCTGGGTGGCTTAGTCGGTTGAGAGTCTGACTTGGGCTCAGGTCATTGATCTCATGGCTTGTGTGTTCAAGCCCCGCATTGGGCTTTGTGCTGACTGTTGAGAGCCTAGAGTCTGCTTCGGATTCTGTGTTTCCTTCTCTCTCTGCCCCTGCCCCACTCGTGCTCTGTCTCTCTCTGTCTCTCAAAAATAAATAAAATGTAAAAAAAACAAAAAGAAAAAAACCTGACATGCCAATAATTACAGCTGTCCAGTACCATTTCCAATCAGAGAATCCAGACCTTTGGTTCTGGCAACTTTTTCGAGTCGAATGTTTTGCTTTCTGATATTTACAGAAATTTTCTTCATTAACTTTAGCTACGTGTGGTCTCAATTTTTATAGTAACAGCTTTGGGTCAACACCATTATTGCCAAAGCACAAATTCACCTGCTTTGATCGCAAAGTTTAGTCTTCATTCTGATGCTAATGGAATCGAGTGCTTTTTCTCTTATTAGTAATTAGTTCATCCTTTTGATTGTGAGAAGTTAGTCTAGAAGAAATTTAAAGAAGCTCCAATTAGATTTAAAGAAGCTCCAATCAGATTTCATGTTGTCTGATTCGTATTTGGCAACATAATAGTGCATATTAAATCCAAGGTGCATCCTGGAGTTTTGTAACGTTCCTGTTCTGATATTAAAGAACAGCAGATGACCTCACAGGTGTTCAGTGTCCAGTGTGTGCAGATCAGTCACAATAACCTAAAATATCTTTGTTTAGTACAATTATAGGAATGTTTTTCATTTGATACAGTCATGCGGAAAGGTTTTGTACAGATTCCTGTAAAATGAATATTATAGAATTAGGGGTGCCTGGGTGGCTTAGTCGGTTGAGCGTCTGACTTCAGCTCAGGTCATGATCTCTCAGTCTGTGAGTTTGAGCACCGCATTGGGCTCTGAGCTGACAGTTCAGAGCCTGGAGCCTGCTTCTGATTCTGTGTCTCCCTCTCTCTCTGCCCCTGCCCCGCTCATGCTTTGTCTCTCTCACTCTCAAAAATGAATAAATGGTAAAATTTTTTTTTAAAAATTGTAGAACTAAATATAATATGCCTAATGTGTGAGCAGCTATTAACAGCCAATCTTGATTTAGCTCTGTGCTAAGACATTTCCAAGCATGATCTCATTGGTCGTGCAATCATATGAGGTCAGCATTTTTATGTTCCTTAGTTTACAAATGAGGAAACTGAGTCTCAGAGAAGTTTAGTGATTTTATTAGGGTCACACAGCAAGGAAATGACAGAGTTGGAAGTTAAACCCAGATCTTTGCAACTCTAAAACCCATGTTCTTAGCTACTGTCTTCCTCACTTACTTGCTAACCTTAACTCTGAGGATCCCACAAAGAGTTGGAGTTTGTAACATTCCCACTATTAGTTTCTGAGATTACATGTTCTTTGGTTATGACTGAGAGATTAAATCACAGAGCTTCAAATCAAATATACAATTGACCCTTGAACAACAGAGTTTTGAATTGTGCAAATACGCTTATATGTGAATTTTTTTCAATAAATACAGTAGGGTTCTATAAATGTGTGTCCTTGCCTTATGATTTTCTCAATGACATTTTTTCTAGCTTACTTTATTGTAAGAATATAGCATATAATATAAGTAACAGACAAAATACGCATTAGTGGAATGTTTATATTATCAGTAAGACTTTGGGTCAACCACATGCTGTTAGTAGTTTAATTTTGGGGGGTGAGTCAGAAATTATTTGAGAATTTTCAAATGTGCAGGGTGTTGGCACCCCTGATGCCTGAGTTGGTTAGCAACGTGTATGAACCTGAAGGATAGAAGTCGGCAATCCCAGCTGTGGAGGGTGGGTACACAATCCAGTCGCATAGAGTTATTAGAAATTAAATGAAAGTACCGGCAAATTTTAGCCCAGTGCCTGCACCAAGAGTTGACAAAAACCATTTTCATTTTTTTTTTCTTATTGTGCTTATAGTTTACGGGGAAAGGTAAAGACTGGCTACTAGTTATTTTCACTGAACATTCAACAAAAGATACAATGCGCACGCATGTGGCGCTCGCTTACTTTTATCCAATTCGAGTCACATTGATGTTATCCATGTGTGTGTAACCACAAGTATAACTGGTCTAAATTGAGTTCGCCAATGTTCCCTTGACTCCAGACTGCCTTCTCCACTGCCTGATGTCTTTGGTAATCCTTCTAGTAGACTCTAATGAGAACTTGGAAATGATACCCCGCTGTTTGTTTCTTCTGCATCATTATTTTCTTTTTCTTTTTTTTTTTTTTTTTTTTTTTTTTTTTTTGCCAAATCTTTATTTTCTGCGGACGGTCTCTTACGATCCCACACATCTAGAACCTACCTGTTCACTGACCTCCCTGCCTCCTCGTCCCTCCACACACAGTTCAAAGAACGCTTCTCCTTTGCCATTCCCACAGTTTACCAAGTAATCCAGTAATCTCAGTGGGGGTCAGTCTTCTGCTCGTGTCCCTCAGTACGCAGACCCCCACGGGATGCACAGTCCCGGTGCGCATCTTCTTCCCATCTTATCCTTGTCCCGGCTCCTCCCTCTCAGGAACCTCCACTCTCACGCCTGCCACAGTCTGCCACCCACTCTCCTGGCCACACCTGGGACCTTGTTGCCACCAAGAAGTTCACCCACTCAGCTAGGAAAGATCAGTATCTGCAACCAGTATATCACATCATCTCTCTCTCTTCTTATTCCCCGGTGCCTTCTGGGCAACTTCAAACTTTGTTTTTTAATTCCTCCTGCTGCTGCTGCTTCTTTCCTTATGCAGCCAGCCCCATAATTTGATCCATTTCTTCACAGCATTCTTAAGAACATTCCTCCCACACCCCCTACGCCGCCCCTTTCTTTCACAGCCACTCTTTTGTAAATTCCTTGACAATTATGCAAGGCACCGCACCGGCAGGGCTCCTCGGTTCCGGATGTTAGAGAGAGCCTGTAGTGGAAAGGCTGTGCAGATCCTGGCGCCCTGGACACTTCGCTTCCAGCTTCCGCTGGCCTCCTCGTGGTTCTTCCTTAGCTGCGGAATAAAAACCAACATCCTCAGGGTTGTTCTAATTCACGCTGATTTCTCCTCTAGTCTTTTCTGCTACAGTTGTTCCGCACACATCTTGTTTTCTAGCCACATGAAAAGGCTCTCATTTCTCAGACCAACCATTTTGTGTCTGCGTCCTCGGCTGCAACTGCCTTCTCTCCCTTTGTTCACCTGCCAGACTTCTTCTCACCCTTCAGCACTCAATCCGACATCTTCCTCTGCGCGGTTGTAACTTTTTCTTTTGGCTTGAGCTCTAGTGCTTTCACAGGCGTATTTAACTTTTAGACTGTGTCTACATTGCATGGGAATACCCAACGTTCAGAGTACTAAGCATTGGAGGTATGGTGTATAAAAGGCATACGCTGGGGAACTTAGGGTATGGTGTGTATTCAGTAAATTAATAGCTATTTGGGGGGACACTGTCATAGTTAGAGACTGAATGTCTCTGATGTTTTAAAATTCAAGTCTTATGGAACAGATATCAACTTGTGAAATGCAGATTTGGATTCAAAATGGCAGGCCAACAATACCTGTTTACTTCTCAAATCTTTGTTCACGGTACTATTTTTAAAGTTTTAAGCGTATTTATTTATTTTGAGAGAGAGGGCACGAGCAGGGAAGGGGCAGAGAGAGGGGGCAACAGAATCCCAAGTAGCCTCCTCACGCTCAGCGCAGAGCCACATGTGGGACTGGAACTCACAGACAACAAGATCATGACCTGAGCCAATGTCATAGACCAGAACGAGATCATGACCGGAACCAAGAGTCGGACACTTAACTGACTGAGCCACCCAGGCGCCCTAGATCGTTGTTCATTTTAAATAAATACATAACCAACAGCAAGCATATGGAAGTGACGGTGGAAGTAACAAGCCGCATCCCAAGTATGTGTGAGAGAGTGAGGCAGAGGGAGTGAGTAGTGGTGTTCCGAGTGGAGACCCAGAGAGATTTGGGGTTCGTAGCCACAGATGCGGTACAGAGCCTGAATGAGTACTTGCAGGTGAATAGTTGAACAGCGTGCTGGTCAGTCTCGCTCGGTCTGTCTCTCCCCAAAGAGGAGAGCAGCTTGGCATTTATAGCCACTCACACGCCAGGGCGTTGTCTGTCGTTGCAACTGAGTGAACAGTCTGACAAAAGTCAAGGCTGCCTGTGCATATGGTGGGGCCCCAAAGTGAAATTCTCCCCACTGTAGATCAGTTGGTAGAGGAAAGGGGCAGCCTGTCGGCCTGCTGTGTGTGTGACGTGACTTCAACTTATTGTGTTATTTGTAATTACTAGGTCATCTTAGGAGTGCCGATAGCCTTCTGTATGCAGTGCTAGGTGGGGCTTAGAGGTCCTATTCCATACGGTCTCGGACAAGATTCGGCTGTACACACAGACATGTGTCAGCAAGCGGGGACAAAACCACTTGAATTAAACTGCTTTTCATGTTCTGTAATTGCACGTAGTATAAAATGTTTATTACTCAGGCCAGGGGACAAAAGATTCTAAGGAAAGAGTTCAGCTAAACTGACAGATAATTATATGAAAATCATTGAATTAGGAGCTGGATACAAAGCCATTTCAGAATCAAGCCTTGGGCACCATCACCAGGTTTGGGCTCCTGAACTTGCCAAAGATTTAGAACCTGTTCCCGAAATGGAAGGGCTTTTATGCAATATTTCCAGGTGGTCCGCGATTTTGAAGATCAGTATTTAATCAATTAAAATATTTTTTTTAATCAATTATGTTATTTAACTAAACCTCCTCAGGCATAAAAACGGGTGGCATGTTTTTGCCATTTCTGATTAGAAGAATTGCCACTAGTTAACCATCCCTTGGGGTATGTGGTCCTTATCAGATCAGCTGTTACCCCAGGGTATCGCAAAATTAATATTTGGTTGAAACTTATGAGTTCCATGTTTTTAGGTTAAGGAATGTCGAATAGTGGCAGGTCACATGGTTCGTACTTATGTAACACATTCCCTGTAATATAATTTAAAAAAAAAATGTTTCTTATTTTTGAGAGAGAGACAGAGAGTGCCAGCAGGGGAGGAGCACTTAACCAACTGAGCCACCCAGGTGCCCTGGTTCCCTCTCTTGATGTGATAACTGACATCATTATGCTGTATTTAGCTGGCAAGTGGGCTCATTTGTGTTTCCACTTGGCTACATGCACGCATCTGACACCCAGTAAGGGTGGCTGAAAGGCTGTCCTCAGGGGTGCTGTGGACAGCGTCCACCTGTGGCTTGCCTCATGTGGAGATCTAAGGGAAAGTCAGACCTGACCACTTGTACGGTAGCCAGCGATTCGGAGAGAAAGTTCTCCAGAAGAGAGAAAGTAGAAGACGCCAGTTCTGTAAGGCCTGGGAATAGACACTGGCACAGCTTTACTTCAAACATTGTCTGTCTGTGAGACCCCGTCACAGAACTTTGTCATACTCAGTGGAAGGGGACAACGGTGGTCTCATCTCCCCGCCTTCCATCCTGTGCTGCAAATGAGTTAACCTTCATGTTGGGCTCCCTTCTGAGGGCCTGTCTTTCCTTGGGTTTTAGGCTGTTTGGTTTCCCTGGATTCTTAGCTCTCTGTTGGATTCAAGAATAAATATGATTGTTTAGTTTGTTCAAAAATTTTTTTCCTTCTTATTGGGGCACCACTACCATGCTTTCAAATTCTGTATCCTGGGTGGGTGTTTAACTCCCTGGCTTTAGCAATTCTAGATTCTAGATGAGAAAGGAATGGTGTCTACAAAATGTTTTCAAAAAATGATTTGAGAACAGAAATTCTGGGAATACCTTGTTTGGCCAAATTATCATTTTATTGTAAGAAAAAAAATGACAGCTTAGACTTACAAGAACTAAATAAATTGATTTTATATAACTTTGGAAAGAATAGTTTGAGAATGTATTTCAGCAAAACAAAGGGAAAGAAACAAGATGTGAATATATGAGGAACCAAGAATTAGTGGCTGTAACCTGGGAGATCAATGATAGGAAGTTTCAGAATAATTTCCAGCAGACCTAGAAGGCACTTGGTTTAGATTAGAACAAGAGGTGGTATATTAAGAAGAATGTGTGAAATACAGCAAACACATATAGCATGACTTACAGGGTGATCAGGGTCATTTTGATTCTTGATGTGAGGGTTTTTTTGAAATTTAAAAATTTTTTTTTGATATTTTTATTTATTTTTGAGACAGAAGGAGAGCATGAACCGGGGAGGGGCAGAGAGAGAGGGAGAAAGGAACCGAAGCGGGCTCCGTGCTGACAGCAGAGAGCCCCATGTGGGGCTCAAACTCACGAGCGGTGAGATAGTGACCTGAGCCGAAGTCAGAAGGTTAGCTGACTGGGCCACGCAGGTGCCCCCTGCCTTGATGTGAGTTGTTAATGATAAGAATAATTGGACTACAGAATGTCGCTTCACCTGTACCTCTATTACTATTGCATATCACTTTTTATTCTACCCTGAGCTAAATACACATGTTTTATCTTCCCAATCAGACAGAAAGCTACCTTTTAACTTCTCACTGATGCTAAGTTAGTATAAAACCTCTTTTGGGAGTAAAGAAATATGGTCAATCTTTTGATAAGTGTGTAATTTAATCGACACGATCTTTTAGTACATAAGATACACAAATTAAATTGGTACAGGGTATAAACAGAAAATCAAAATTTTTAACTTCCCAAGTTTAAAACCATGGGCTTTCAATAATATATTTTAATTTATTATTATTATTATTATCATCATCATCATCATTAAAAATGTTGGAAATGTTGTTTAAGATGGTGTGGGCTTCCCAGTAGAAATCTAAAGCAGTAGAAATATATCCAGTTATGCAACATGACTCATCTGAATATGTAATATGGTGTTTAAAGTAATTCTGATCATTAGCTAAAATACAGAGGCTTTAAAATGATCTCATAGATCTAAACAGTGAATCAACGAGACAAAATTAATGTAATCACAATGAACGTTACAGATGGAGGGCGGGTGGGGACTTGTGTGGCTCCAGCAATGACACTCAGAGGACACAGCATCATATGAGTAGCATTATGCCAGCGATGCATAACCTGAACCAAATCATTAGGAAACTTCACACAAACCCAAGATGAAGAACGTGTATTTTTAGCATTTCTTCCAGTATGTCAATGGCATGGAAGACAGAAAAAGGCTGAGGACCCATTGCCGTTTCAGGGAGACTCAAAGAGACATTACAACCAGATGCGGTACGTGGTAGAAAGGACATTATTGGATCAGTTTGCAGAACTGGACCACGGCTGGCAGAGCAGATAAAAATATTCTGTCAATGTGCCTCCTGAAATTGTGACTGTACTGTCCTGAGAAAGAATGTCCTTGTTCTTGAGACCTGTACGCTCAAGCGTTAAGCGATGTAGGGGATTTACATCAGCAACTTCCTCCCAAATGCTGTGCCTACACGGCACGTGAAGGTGAGACAACAGTCAGTGAATCTGGTTCAAGAGTTTGTGGAAACTGTATTATTCTTGCAGTGTTTCTAGAAGTTTGAAATTATCTCTAAATAAAAGTTTAAGAGTATTATCTCGGGGAAAATCGGCATAACCTTATTTTAGGTTAATACTTATGTCCACAACTCCCTTTATTTGAAACCTGCCTGCTCGCTCTGGGTTCACCCTTGGAGCTTAACCCTTTGCCGTAATTATACCCTGAGTAGGGCTGGGGGTGGGCTCCCAGTTGAAGGGATCTTGAAAAATGCAAGATTCCAGGTACCACGCAGTTACCTTTTAAAATATTACAGTTCATGTCACACTTACGTGTGATGGCTTTGCACTCTTCGTAGTATTTTAGAAAATTTAAAATCATCTTTTTAAAAAAAAAATGTTTAATGTTTATTACTTTTGACAGAGAACCAGAGACAGAGCGTGAGCAGGAGAGGGGCAGAGAGAGAGGGACACACAGAATCCAAAGCAGGTTCCAGGCTCTGAGTTGTCAGCACAAGTCCCGATGCGGGGCTCGAACCCGCGAGTAGTGAGATCATGACCTGAGCCGAGGTTGGGCGTTTAACTGACTGAACCACCTAGGTGCCGCTAAAATCATCTTTTGAGTTCATACCTAGATAAACTAAGGAATCCATGAAGATTTATGTCTTATGAAGTTTATTTTATCACAGAAACTATTAGATTAGAGAAACTAATTATAAGATTGACAGAATTTATCATTATAATTTTTTAATGTTTTATTTATACTTGAGAGCGAGCGAGAGAGAGAGAGTGTGTGAACAGGGGAGGGTCAGAGAGAGAGACACACACACACACAGAATCCGAAACAGTCTCCAGGCTCTGAGCTGTCAGCATGGAGTCTGACGCGGGGCTGGAACTCATGGACCGCGAGGTCATAACCTGAGCTGAAGTCGGACACCTAACCCATAGTACCCTGGGTGCCCCAGAAATTGTCATTATAGATTATATACTTACAGTGATTTTTAGAGAAGATGTCTATACAAAGGATTGGAAATAATGACATAGTATTGGCTTAGAATTT
This sequence comes from Lynx canadensis, assembly GCF_007474595.2. Taxonomy (NCBI): domain Eukaryota; kingdom Metazoa; phylum Chordata; class Mammalia; order Carnivora; family Felidae; genus Lynx; species Lynx canadensis. The sequence goes on along the minus strand of NC_044303.2, from coordinate 76,178,895 downwards.
GTGTAAAATTTTCCCCCAAATGCAGACTGTCTTCTAAATACCTGAACAGAAGGCATGCAGATTAACAAAATAGTGCTTTCTTGGCTAGCCTAGAAAATTTTCTCTGTTGCTTCCCCCTCCTCTTTCTTCCGGTACTCCTGAGGCCCTAATGCCAACAGAAGCCTAAAATTCATCTGCACTCCACTTAATATGTGTAACCAGCTGCGATTTTATTTTTTGATGGTGCCACATGAAAAAAAACTTTTTTTCTTTCCTGAGCTATAGGTGTTAATTGGTATCTTTGTATCTTGCTAATTAAGTTCTAGCAACACCTTTTCCCTCTTCCTCGTTTGCATTTAATGAGCTCCCTTGTTGTATTAATTTATTAGATAATTAGATGAAACAAAAAAAAGTTAATTTTTTTTTTTTTTTAGGAATGGTTTTGGAAAGTACACCTTAAATATTCAAAGACGGGTAAAAATGTATACATTGCAAGAAAAAAATCAGCTTGGGAAGAAACATATTTAATGTTAGTCTGCACACTCATACTGACATTTTTAATAATGTGATCATTAGGGCATACATAAAAAAGGAAAAGATTGATTCCAAAGCCCAGACAACAACAATTATTTTGTTGTAAGCAAAACAGAATCACATATGGCACAACATGATGTGCCTACCAGAAACCTTTGCAATATTTAAGCACAACAAACAAATTATCAGTTAAGCAATGTGCCCTCTGGACTCTAATTATCATTTTTATTTGCATGTTCATTTTCTTTCTAAAAAATGTTAAGCCAGTGGCCAGGCATTAGTAAGTTTGTTGCTGTTTATTATGATGCCAGAATCTTTTTTTTTTTTTTGACAAATGAAGGATGTAAAAATCATCCGTGTACATTGAAACTAGTCATTGTTTAATAATATAATACTTTTAGTTGGCCAACAGAATATTTTTGAAATCATTTGGAGTGAGAACATCCAGATGTTAGTAATGCCATTTTCCTGTTCCTACTCAGACTGGTTCAGTCTGGTAACTTCATCCCTTGTCCAATATCTTCGGAAAAGTCAATAACACCTCTCATTGCTCACTTTTTGTCTTTGGTTGAGCAACGGATTCCATTGGACTGGCATACTCTAGCTGATCTTTTGGAAATCTAGGCATCCAGTGTTAAAAATTCACACCTCTTTGAAATCTATCAATTTTTAAGGTGAAGCAAATACCTAAAAATCAACATTTCTAGCTACAAGAACTGATACTAAATACATGGCATAGATTCAGTGAACCGTGAGAGTGTATTTAGTGAATGACAAAAGGTACTTTAAAGCTGAAATTCATAGTAATACACAGTCCTTCGGGTATTGTTTGATAGCTATGATGACACAAAGGACTACCTTTCCTGCCCAATTTTGGGAACACTGAGCTTCCCAGCTGGGATTTGCACATTTTAATAAGAAGCCTTAAAAAGTGCAGCAGCTAATTCCCCCAGGATGGGATGCTGTCATTGCCTACTAAAGGAAAAACACTAATATTTTCAGGCTTGTTCACATCACATCTATATTTGGTCTAAGGGCAGAAACAGGTTTGTAGAGAGGTTGGGGTCTTGAGAGCCAAATCATTTTGTCTCTACTTGACCTCTTGGTGAAAGGCACTGGAGTCAAATTGCTGTCAGTGTTAATTCTAGAGAGTCCATTAAGGGAGGTTTTCTCCCCTGTACTCAGGAAGACCCCAAATCAAGTAATTGACATAGCGGTCTAAAGCTTCCATTGCTGTTGGACTTGTTCTTCCCCAAATGCTAACTTAAATCCCCCATGACTGTTAAAGTATAAAGAGGAACAGAAGACCCAGGGAGGCAACTGGGGACAGAGATAGCAGGGTTGTGAGAAGATTGTTTGCAGAAAATATCCTTCCCATGTGTGGACTTGGCCTTTGAAGCAAAGAATTACAGCAGGAAATTAGGACTAGGCTGGCGTAGCCTCATAAACAAGTACAAAATTGTGTCAGCACACCAAAATATTTCACTAGACTGCCCTTCCCCTAGGAGGTTCACAGGTGGTATAATAAATGAAATCAGCAATCCTTCCTACGTGTCTAGCATATATGATTATTTTGGCTCAGCCAACCATTAGTTATTTGTAAGCGGGGGCATAAATACAGACACTAGTTGAATATTTATGTACAGCTCCAGAATACACCTTCATTAATTTGTCTACATATGGGGAATATGGCTATAGGGAGAATGGAAAATATTTACTCTGGGAGCCCTTAATGTAATACATTAAATATGAATGTGCTCCTGGTGCGGGGGGTCCTGGAACTCTTGGTAGGTGTTGGGTCCCTACTGACTCTTTATCATTTTCTCTCTTCCTACAACTGAATATAAACTGAAAAGCTGCCTTTCGCATTTCACAAATTATGATACTGCCAGCCTCATCCTATAACAAATTCCCTAAGTTTTTATCCAGACATAATATTTTTTATTAGCTAACTTGAAGCAAGTCTCCCCTTAGAGCCCAACTAAACATGACACTAAATGTTCTGTTGACTCCATAGAAGAATAACAATCTGAGATGGCTTTCTGTTTCACTGAACGATGAAATTAACCAGTTATTGAATTTATATTGTCATTTGAGTGTCTTTGTTACTGTTCTTTTAACAAAAGAAAATACTCAATGAATAAATAAACATAAAACTGAGCACAGAAAATAATAGCATTTAATGTGCAGTTCTTCTGGATATTAGATTTGGAAGGTACTCCTAAGAAATGGTCTCAATGCCAAAGATTCAAAAACTATCCCCCAAAGAATTCTAATTTTAAACTTACTTCTCATTTATTGGATTAAGTCTACAGACCTCATTCTCCTTTTGTATGAAGAATAATTATAGTGATCTGCAAGAGTAAAGTACATGATGTGTGTTTCCTAAAATCTGGTAGAGAATCTTCTTAAAATTTTATTCCACTCTGAATCTCTCTAGGTGCCTGTCAATCCTGGGATGTTTTTCCCAAACTCAAATTAGATTTTAAATCACTCAGCTTTCTCTGATCCAAAGTAATGCAGCCACTGAATTGTATGAAGAATTTTGCCTTGACTCTCTTGAGTTACTTAACAAGGGACACTATAATTTTGTAATATTTAAGGGTGGAGAAGTGGCATCTCAAACTGCTTGCCTTGTTCAAAGCTAGGCTTGGAATCATAACACAATGTATCTGACCAAGACCTCAGAAGTGATTAAATCCGACAGGTTTGCCAACCGAGGTATATTCTAGAATTACCTTGGGAGTTATGTGAAAGACTCCTGGACTCCACCTTTGACCTTCTAGGTAGAAAAACGCCAGTGATTTTGAAAGTAATTCCCTGTAATTTTATTGAATCTCTACCAATCTAGTTTGATGCCTTAATTTTAAGAAGCTCTTCCTTTTTTTTTTTTTTTGGCCTAAGTCATTTATCCAAAGGTAAATGTGTGTTAGTGGCAAAGAAGAATATGCTTTTTGAACTCCTAATTCAGTGCTGTACAAAAATGTGTTAAGAAGAACTGATAGGAAGTATGTTTCTTACTGTTTTCTTGTAGAAGTTTAGTCAAATAGGATATTTTGGATATTTGGTCAAATAGGATGTTTTGGTGACTTAGGAGTATGTTACGGACTATCTAAACACCCTTATAAAATGTTCACAAAGGTGTTTATTGTATTTCTGTCTTCTGTAGTAATGTTATTAAAATAATGTGAGGTCCTAGGTCAGTCATTTGCTGTAACGACCTAGGAATTCTGACCTTTAGATGTCCATCTCATATCCATTAGAAGAAGTAATAATACTTGGTACACCTTAATTTAATCCATAGAATGAAAAGTTAACTTTAATCATTAGGCTACGATGAACAATTTGAAAACATTTATTGGGAATATATTAGTGAATTATTTAAGAAAAAAAACACCAAAACTTAAAGCTGTGTGTGTGTGTGTGTGTGTGTGTGTGTGTGTGTGTGACAGAGAGAGACAGAGAGACAGACTTTGTTGAACCACAAAATGACGTTGGAAACTTTAGTGGAATAAAAATAAAGCAGCAGTATGTCGCTTTTCCAGATGGGGTAGTATTGCCTTGACTCAGAGCATGAGAGTTGACATTGAACTCTTCTAAAGGAGAAAGATAGTGACAATCTAGTCCCACGTTCGCTTCAGATATAGGATCAGCAATGTGTACTGTGATGATTTCTTGGAAGAAAGAGATATTGGGGAGTACAGTGAGAATGCATTTTGATTGCATTATTCCATTTATGTAACTATCCTGAAAACACTATGAAGGTCACACAGGTTGTGGCAACCATGCAGTGGGCTAGATATCCGTATCAGTTAGGAATATTTTTGGCTACACATAGCTCATATGTCAATAGGCTGTGGTTTAAACCAATTATGTGTTTAGTCTTCTCATGGAAAAAAGACTCTGAAGTGAAATAATCCAGGGCTGGTTTCTTAGACCCTTTTCCTATACTTTTTTTTATGTTCCTCCATTATATGGCCTTGAAATTAGAACAATTAAATGCACTACCCTTCACCCCTTAGAACTAAGGGCATCATCACATAATTATAGCTGTAGGATGACAGGATTCATAGTAATATGTAATAGGACTTGTAGGAAAAAAAAAGTATGTGAAGGAAGGGGGATGACCTTCAAAAATACTGAAATTATAGTTCAAGGTAATGAGACAAAATCCAGATGATGTCAGATAGAATGAAGAAGGACCAGACAATTTTAAAGAACTAAATACTTTTCTTTTTTTTTTTTTTTAATGTCTTGGGGTGCTTGGGTGGCTCAGTCAGTTGAGCATCTGACTCTTGGTTTCAACTCAGGTCATGATCTCATGGTTTGTGAGTTCAAGCCCTGTGTCAGGCTCTACAATGACTGCACAGAGCCTGCTTGGGATTCTCTCTCTCTCCCTCTCTCTGCCTCTCCCCTGCTTGTGTGCTCTCTCTCTCTCTCCCTCTCTCTCTCTCTCTCAAAATAAATAAATAAACTTTAAAAAAGTAATTAAAAAATTGTCTTAATTAGTTGACTAGGGGTATAAAAAGTCATTTAAGAAATGTCACTGAGAACTTACAGCTTTATGTCATTCTTCATCAAATATTGCCATGATAATGCTGCATAATCATCTATCAAAAAACTGCATGACTCAAAATAACAAACATTTATTCTCAAGCTCTCTCCATTCTGTGGTTGGCTGAGTTTTGGCTACTGTTGACTTGGCTCAGCTCCGTGGGTGAATTCGCTTCAGGCTGCAAGTTGGCTGAGTTTGGCTCATCATGTTTGGGACACAATCTGAACTGATGGGAGCAACCCAGCCCGTGGTTTGTTCTCAGGCAGTGACGGAAGCTCAGGGCAAATGGACGATGTGCACACTTGACTGAGTCCGAAGGGGAGGATGGAGGAAATCAACACCACCCGTCATGAAGCTAGAACAAGGCTGTTGATGTATAATACTACTGTAGGGGAATGGAGTATCGGAAACTGTTGTTATTCATATGGAATCATACATACAAAGGTCTACCTAAAACGTAAACTAGGTCATTGGAAAAGTGTCTTCCAGGTAGAAGAGAATAAAAGAACAGTGATTCCAAGCTGGACCCATATCTCCCAAGAGAGGCTGGTGAGAGAAAATTCTACTAACAGAAAACACAGAGCACTGTGACTTGAGATAGGGACACTGGCCTGGCCCCTCCTGGCTGAGAGCTTTTCTGATCTCCAGTGGAAATACAACCGCTGATCATCACAGAGACCACGCACTCTGAATTCATTGTGATTTGATATACGATTCATTCGTAACTGTTCTGTGTTTATCTAGCACTTTGTTTAGATCGTAGCACTTCTCTGCATGTATCATAGGCCTTGTTAAATGATCGGTTTTCTCACTAATTTAGAAAGAGTAGGGTTTGTTGTTGTTCTTAGGCAGAGTCAATATTTAGTGTTTATTTGGTGATGAAATCATGTTTGGTTTACTGTTAGTGCCTTAGGAAGTACTAAGCTAAAAGATTCCCTTTATGTTTTGCCACGATGTCTTTGTTGATTGACATAATAGGATCGACTGGCATTTTTCTTAAATGGCTGACAAAGAGCTCCACTGGCTGATGGCACCGGGCTATAAGAAATTTAGAAAACCATTTACTTTTGGAAAAATGGGACAAAACTTGTAAGAAATTTAGATAACTCTTTACTTTCATACAGATGGCAGAATCTTGAGCTATATTTTCCCAGATTGTGAATTCGACTATTTAAATTGCATAAAAGTGTGGAAAATTGTATTTTTTCTCAATATTGTTATTTTTGCAACATTAGAATATTTTCCTCTTCTTTAGACTCTTCAATTCCATTGTAAATAATTAATCTTCAACTCATGAAATACCTTTTATAAATATTAGATTCTTATACCCATTTCCTTGTCTGGAAAACTGAGCCCTTATTTATAGAATCCGGGTGTTCTCAATAGCTGGTTCAAAAGAATGATTCAGTAATAATAATCACATCTGTTGCATAATTAAGATGTGAGGCCGACTCACTGAAGAGTTAGGTTACTTGGTTTGTCCAATCTAGTTTATAAAGTTATCAAAGGGTTCTATCTTTAGAAAGGATGTCAAAGGGATTCCATTGCAACCCAACATTCCCATTAGGTATGTAGATTAGAAAGCAGTCTTTGAATGACATTTGTAAGGAACAATGTTAAATGTGAAAAAGGATGTGACTTAACATAGGAAAAGAAAGTTATGTAATGGAAAGTGCAAAACAGTTCAGAGGAGAAATTTACCAGAGCAAAAGTCACAAGTAAAATGAAGAGTAAATATGGCACAAAACAGAACAAATAAATGCAATAAGAGAGGGTGATGCTAACAATGGTGGGAGAATTAAGCCCAGACAGTTTTATTAGTTTGTTCCTAAATTTGATAATAATCATCGATTATCTGAGTAGTATGATCAGTTAAATAATTCTAGGTTAAAAAAAAATTCAGTGACTTAACACAGCAAAGGGCATAAGGTATATATGAAATGCATGTGTAACTTCTATTATCAAGGAGCCATTAAATAAAATTGTCAGGAAGGGTTATTCAGTTGTTCATGGAAAGTATAGATGTATCCTGGGCACTCGACTTCCCAACTTCTGGTTTCTTTTTGTTTTTACCAGATCTTACATTGGGAGAAAATGATTTATTATTTACCAATTTTTTCTGAGATGTCAATATAAAACTGTGATCTTTAAAATATATATATATGTGTTTATTCATTCATTTTTAATTTTATATAGAGTATGAGCAGGGGAGAGGGACAGAGGTGGAGAGAGAGAGAGAGAATTTTTTAAAATTCTTTAATGTTTGATTTTTAGAGAGAGAGAGAGAGAGAGAGCATGAGCAGGGGAGGGGCAGAGAGAGAGGGAGACACAGAATCCCAATAAGGCTCTGGGGTGTGAGCTGTCAGCACAGAGCCCGATGTGGGGCTCGAACCCATGAGCTATGAGATCATGACTTGAACCAAAGTTGGACACTTAACCAGCTGAGCCACCCAGGTGCCTCAAGAGAGAGAATCTTAAGCAGGCACCATACTCAGTGCAGAGCCTGACACAGGGCTCAATCCCATGACCCTGGGATTATGACCTGAGCTGAAATCAAGAGTTAGACATTCAACCAACTGAGCCACCCCGGTGCCCCAAAACTGTGATTTTATTAAACAATAAGTAAATTTGGCTTTGATTTATGCAACTACAATGCTTGGTCAAATTACCTTAATGACGGAATTGAGTTTTTTGATCTGGTGGGGTTCTCTTACTAAGAAAGATATTTGCCTTTTCGGTATTCATTCTAACCACTGTTACTCTGATTATTTTCATATTGCCTTGTTCCCACCAGTAGAACACTTATATAATGAGAAACAGGATTCAAGGGAAATGTAATATTCTGTAGTTTTCTTGTGTAAATTTCCTCTTCAGGCAGTGCATGCTCAGCTGGAAGAAATAATTTGTCAAGGATTCTTCCCCACCAAACAGTGGTGATATGCCTTCAAAGAATTTTCACACTAAAACATCCATTAGTTTTGTGTTGACAGCACAAGTCAATCCCATTGTCATTGGACCCTGAATTACTCTAAGGACTACAGTCAGAAGGAACAAGACAAACTTAGTTTTGCAATGTCATCCATCAATCTAATGGTAAAGCAGGTGTATCAGTTTTAATGCATACTTTCTGTCCACCTATCTGCTCTCTTTTCGATATTGGTATTGTAGTGAGACTGGCTTTCCTCATGCATCTGAAATGGTTGCGAGCGCCTTCTAAGGGAATGTGCCTCTTCACTGGCATCTACTGTGAGAGCATGAATATATTTTTTCTTAATGTCGTCAACTCTGAAGATTTCTGATTGGACAGCTTTGGTCAGAGGCACACCCCTGAACCAATCACTGTGGCTGAGAGAAAACAGTATGATGATTGGCTCACCTAGAATCCCATGATTGGCTCACCTAGAATCCCATGATTGGAGATAGTTTCACCTAAGACACAAAGAGTTCAAGTGAATATTTGTTCTCTGAGCAAAATTAACCCAATGCTGCTACAGGATTGGGAGAGGCATGCTGAAAGGCAAACGACGGAAACATCGTGATTACAAACCAGATCTGCTCACCCCAGATAGTCTACTTGTTGTTTCATTGTATCAGAAAGTCTGCTGCGATTCAGAGCTCATCCTTTCCATGAAAGTAATGGGCGACATAACTGACATAGCAGCCATAGTCAAGCTGTTCTCCTTTGAGCCTTTAGCCATAATTTTTCTAAAGCTAAAGAGTTAGCATTGTATATATATCTCTTTGCCTCGCTATGTGTCATCACAGTCGAACATGTTCCGAGAGCCTGCCATGTGTTACAAAATACAGACATGAACATATTTGTAGAATGTGGTTCCCATAGTGCGTTAATATCCTCACTAACTCTTGAAGGATGAATGGGAATCATCCCTGCAGACAATGGGAGAAAGCTTCAAAGGAGGGCGAGAAGCAATGCCAACAAGAAAAATAAAACATCATGACACTTTCAAAGAAATGCAAGTCACTGGACCGCTTAACTCAAGAGCGTGGGAGTGTGAGAGGTCATCGTTGTTAGGAATGAGATCTTGGAGGGTCTTGTGTAACCCAAGTAAAAGCTGGAGGTATATTTTATCATGAGTGGAGTACTACTAAAATAATTTTCATAGGTGACCAGCGTTACTGTTTTCACCTATATGAGACTCATTTTGGCAACAGTGTGGAGCATCCCTTGGAAATAGAAGGAACATCAGTGAGACAGTATGGAGGCCATTTCTGAGTTCCAAAAGACAAAGTTCAAATCAAGTAGGCAAAGTTAGATAGGGTGAGGTGTGAAAGGATGCAGGGGCTCTACTAGATTGTAGGGGAGAAAATTAAAAATAACGGACAAGTAAGTGAGAAGCAGGAGATCATGATGTCATTTTCTCATTTAGTATGTTGATTAGGTAGTGTAGTGCATTAAGAGAAGCATTATACTTGAAGGAAAAAGCTTGGCAAGGGAATGAGTTTCATTTTAAATACACTGAGTTTGAAGTATGTGAAGCATTTATGTTGGGATGTCTAACAAGGAGCTTAATACATTTGCCTAGAACCCCATAGAAAAATCTACATGTAATGTCTCTACATGAAGGTCATCAGTATGTATGTGGCAGTCAAAGCAATGAGAATGAGTGAGGTCATCAAGGGGAGGGCACATTTTGAATGAGAAGTAAGCCAATAGAAGACATTTGGATCATGCTCAATGTTTGAGGAATGAATCAAAGATCAGGAGCAGGGAAGGGAGCTGGAGAATAAAACAATGTCAGGAAAAGAGGAGAGAAAGAAGGAGAGAAATATAGGTGGAAGCTAAAAGAAGAGCATATTTGAGGAGAAGGAAGTGGTCAGCAGTAGAATAGCTAAATAGACATCAAAGAACATAAGCAATCATATATTTGCTAGATTTGACCATTCCCAGTCATTACATAGAACAGCTCCATATTTGGAGTTAGTTAGGATTTCTTTTGAAAGTAGATCTCTTAACATTTTCTTTCTTTTTTTTTTTTTTTTTTCTTTGAAAGACGATTTGTTGATTCTTAGAATCACACAATGTTGCAACTGAGATGTCTTCAGAGATCGCTGAGCCTCATGCGGACCTATTCCAGGTTACACAGGGAGCTGACCGCTGGGTCAGGACTAGAAACCCATTCTTTTGATTTCAGTTTATTTCTTGAATCTTGAGTAACTTACCCTCCGAGCATAAACTGTAATATTGTTTTTTGAGCAGATACACTCTTTTATATCAAGTTCTCCATGTTTTGGATCCTTTCATTGCTAGGAGCTATCAATTCTTCCAGATAGCCTTCCTTTGTTTTCAGCCTTTATACCAGGAATGCCAGTCACTTCTCTCTTGCCAGTATAATTGATCCCATCACCTTTGTCCTTCACCTCCACCTGACCCTGAAGCCTGCACATCAAGAATGATCCTAGGGTTCTCTCCTTTTGATCTCCACCCCTATGTTGCTGTGCATAGTGCTGAAATTAACATAAATCAGTTCTAATTTGAATTCTCACCCTTCTAAGCCTTTCTTGAGTACACAGTGCTGTGCAGAAAATGTTTTGCTATGATTTTCCTATGGGATCATACGCTCCCTAATTTTGAAAGTCTATTTCCAAACTCACCTTCCTTGAGATTTAGAATAAACTTCGCTGGCTACTTCACAGAGATAGTTAAACACATGTGGGTAGAAATACTTTCAACTGTGTTCCGGTCACCTACAAACTTGCCTAGAATTACACCAATTTATATCTTTTCCCCTTTCTTCCTTTTGATTGCCCTTTGCATTGTCAATGTCAATCCATGTCAACTTCTCCCACTTCTTTAAGAATCTTGCTTCATCAACCATTGCTCTGCCCTCCTTCATCACCATCATCTTATACTCTACTGGGTCTTGTCCCTTGGTAACCATAATCAAGGTTTTTTTTATATATATAATATAATTTCTACAATTTTATCCTGTCTCTGGTGTATCACTCTTTCCTTCTTCTTCTTCTCTCCTTCTTCTTTTCAAAGGCAACACTTCTCAAAGGAATCTTTTTTCATTGTCTCAGTGTTCTCACTTCCAGGTCATTCCTCAATTCATTAAAATCCACTATAAATGACTGACTTACATTGTTCAGCCAAAATTGACATAAATTCACATATGCTGTCTTGGAAATGTGGTTTTGATCTGTGGCTATCAGATAATATTATGATAGCAGTGACATCAGGCAAAATCAGTAGTTCTTAATTCTGTACATTAAAATGATGTGGGAGTTAGAAATATTTACTTATGCTTAGGCCCAGCAAGACCAATTCAATGGTTATTTGGGAGGGGGTAGAGTCCAAGCTTTAGTGTTTTTAGAAATCTCTCCCTATGCCATTCTACTGTGTAATAAAGTCAATGATCCTATGATCTAAACATTGACACAGGATAAAGAAAGGAGAGAAAATATAACCTTCTTTTAAAGTTTATTTTACTTAGAGAGAGAGAATAGGAAGGGCAGAGGGAGAGAGAGAGAGAAAGAGAGAATCCCAAGCAGGCTTCACGCTGTCAGTGCAGAGACTGATGTGGGGCTCAAACTCACCAACCGGGAGATCATGACCTGAGCCGAAACCAAGAGTCAGACACTTAAAACTGACTGAGCCACCCAGGTGCTCCAAACTGTAACCATTCTTAAGGAAAAGATTACAAGAGATTCAATAAATGACCCCAGTGAGAAAAGGGGTGACAACTCAAAGAGAAAGGGTAGTGCATCAAAATACACTGACACAGAATTTGGAAGTAAGAATGGGGAGAAGAGACCGTATATTTTCTTCTGGCTCAAAAATGATGGGACTCTACAGGAACTAAAATGTTCTTGAAGAGCCACATCTCAGCCAGTGTAGAGTGGTAGGGATCTTTCTGTAAAATTTGAAAATGCAAAACAGTTCCTTCACAGTGGGACAGATTCTAGAAGTCACAAATAAAAGTAGTGGTCGGAAGCTAACCTGTAATGGAAAGATTGTCACAAAAGAGAAGACATAGGTGAATATGGTGATCCAAGTAGCAAAGCACAGATAAGTGATGCGTAGAGACCGTTTTGACCTTCACATTTTTGTTCTGTGGGGCACTGTTGCTTAGATTCAAACCCAGAGACCACTCTATCATGGAAGTTTAAAGACATGGAGATGTCCTCTTCCATCAGGGAAAAAGATCCCCAAAGGGAAAGTGGGGATGGTCTGGGGCACTCCAGCGAAAGTGGGAAAGAGAACAATGAAGGCTATGAATAATTGACTGTGGAAATCTCATATTCCTTATCAAGAGGAAACCTCCGTAAAAAAAAATAATTTGGACAGATGCCCGCTACAAAAAATAGAATTTAGGCACCTATGTAAGTATGAACTAAGAATTTTGAGCAAACCACACTGATATTTCAGTGTGTGTGTGCACACCAGTTTTTGACAAGAATGGAAGGTCAAAGATAAAGTGTAGGCAGAATTTGGAATGCACTAGTTGGAATGAGTTTAGAATGCACCAGTGTAGGGCTTTTCTTCCCTGTACCTTCCAAAGTGTTTTTCCAGAGTTCTTGGTGAGATATCCCTCAAGGTTGTGGGCATAAGTGTACCAGGAAGTGTTCACCATGCATGTACATAGATTTGGCCTAAATAATAATAGCAGCTGGTATTTATAGAGTCTTTACAGCAGGTAATGTGCTAAGGGCTTTATGAGGAATTGTTCATAAATTAGTATTATAATAATATGCTTCAAGCTTTCATTTCACAGTAAGATAACTCATTCTTATTTAATGTCTTTATTCTTTTAGTTAATCCTGAATTAAAGACACTTTTGAGAAGTCATGACTGATACTTATTTTTACTGAGGATCATTAACCGCCGGAGCCTCTCAGTCAAAAGGCTTATGCTCAAAATTGGCTAAAACCTGTTAGTAACACGGTTTTCTGACTGTTATTTTAACAGCATTTATTTTGGGACAAGATGTGCTGTATATTACAGTGGTGTTTTGAAAAGTGACGAGGGTGACAAGAATTAATTGGCAAAAAGCCTCCAAATGGATTTTTTTATGTTGCAGATTAAGAAATCAAAATTCATGAAACACAACTGTAGGTACAAATGCACAGTATCACTTCACACTGAAATTCTCCAGGAAGCTTCATGATAGAGTGAGGTTTTTGAGCTGTATCTTAATAGATCAGTAATTTTATTTTATTTTGTTTTATTATTTTTTTAACATTTTTACTTATTGTGAGAGACAGAGAGAGACAGAGCATGAGCGGGAGAGGGGCAGAGAGCGAAGGAGACACAGAATCTGAAGCAGGCTCCGAGCTCTGAGCTACTAGCACAGACCCCTACGTGGGGCTTGAACCCACCAATGGTGAGATCAGGGCCTGAGCTAAGTCAGACGCTCAACGGACTGAGCCACCCAGGCACCCCATAATGGGAATAATAAGAGGAAAGAAATCTTAGGTGGAGTCTAAGAATTAACACATATTTACGATAGCCCCATAAGCTTGGATTTGTTGGCATGGGGCAAGGGTGAACATTAAGTTCAGAAAGTGGTTAAACAATGAATTGCAGTGTCTCTAAAATAAGATGGACGAGTTTGACTTTGTGGGCACTCGGAAACCTCTGAAAAACGTCTACGTCTTGTGCTCTAGTGTGGAGTATCGACATTAGGGATGGGAGGAAGGTAAGGAAGCTTGAATGGATGGTTCTGAGCAGTTCCATGACCAGGGAGAGGAGCAGAAGAGAAAATCAAAGGCGACTCTAAGATTTTCATTCTGAGTAAGTGACAGAAACCTCCTGCCAAATACCAGATGAGGAGGGGAATGATGGCGCTTAGTGTAGCCGAATTCTCCTATGAGGTGGGAGAAACAGTTTTAGTAATTTATCAGGTACTCAACGTATGAAGAGGCTTCTCTGAGTGTTCTGGAGTCTCATGTTCCTGCCCTTATCGATTTTACCGCTGGGAAAGATGACACAAATCAATATAGAACTTCACTGGATTATATATGTGATAGGTTTTATTTTTCGAATGGCTGATGAAAACCTAAAATGGTTTTGAGATTGAGGGGACTTGACACGTGGCTCTTAATATTTAAGGGCATACACTGGTATAGCTTCTCAGCTCATCTGAATATTTTGTGACGTTTCGCATGTGCTGTAGCACGTCTACAGTCCTGCTATTTCATGTAACTCAGCCTTAGTTTTGAATACTGTGATTTATATACTCATAAATATCACTGAAGAAACCTTCAAGTTCTAGGTAATACAATGAGTGATCAGTGTCTTCCAAGTCAAGATAATCTATGAAATAGTTTTCTACCCACTTAATTTCTCTTAGACTCTTTGAGTTCAGTTCATGTTTTTAAAATGAATCAAAATATAGCTGCTCCTTGATCTAGACTAGTGATTTGGAAATGCGGACAGAAGGGTGCCTGGGTGGCTCAGTTGGTTAAGCATCCAACTCTTCTTTTCGGCTCAGGTCATGATCTCATGGTTCATGGGTTCAAGCCCCACATCGAGCTCTGTGCTGACGGCAGGGAGCCTGTTTGGGATTCTGTCTCCCTCTCTCTCTGTCCCTCCCCTGCTTGCTCTCTATTTATCTCTCTCTCAAAAACAAATAAATAAATATTTAAAAAATAGTTTAAAAAAAAAGGAAATGCCGACAGATTGTGAATTGCACCTATGAAATCTGGGAATTACTATTTTAAGTGGTTTGAGATTCTTGCGCTTACTCTGTGTCACTTGCTTAGGTAGTTTGGGATGCTTTAATGAATTGCCTTTACCTTCACTTCCGTTTTCCAAATGATTCCCTATAACAGTTCATTTTTGTTTTCTAGTTTCATTATAGGGCTAAAGTTGTCCGGAGACTGGTTAATTTTTATAGGTTTTATTCTGATTTGTGATATTAACGTAAATTAGTTTCAACAACTTTGTATCTTGAAGTTAATGCGTGTTTTAACACAAGAGAGTCTGAAATCCATCTAATACATTTTCATCGGCCTGAATCTGAATGAATAAAATGCAATACATACACACATATGTGGAGGAAAACAGGACCCAAAGTGAATAGTTTGGGCCATCTTGTTTTACTAAGCCTCTAACAGGGTACAAATGTAAGCTTTCTTCCTTGGAAGTCAGTATTAATTAAGGGGACACTAACTCCTTTAACAAAATAAGTGTATTTTCAGTGAACTAACATAATAAGATTTATTTCTCACTCATGTCACATGGTCAGCTATCCTTCAGGAGATTAGAATTCGGTGGTATCTTGGTTGTTTTATATTAGCTCTTTAAGACTTACATTGAATTACTTGGTAAATGTATCAGTGTGTCTCTTTAATGTTACAATTAAAAGAAAGAGAATGTTTTTTTTAAATTTTTTTTAACGTTTATTTATTTTTGAGACAGAGAGAGACAGAGCAAGAACGGGGGAGGGTCAGAGAGAGAGGGAGACACAGAATCTGAAACAGGCTCCAAGCTCTGAGCAGTCAGCACAGAGCCCGACTCAGGGCTCGAACCCACGGACCACAAGATCATGACCTGAGCTGAAGTCAGATGCTTAACCGACTGAGCCACCCAGGCGCCCCGAGAATGTTTAAATGACATAGAGGTATACTGGAATAATCTTCAAATAAAATAGGTATCTATCAGTTTATACAGATTATCCTCTTACCTCAGTGGTTTATAAAAATAGACTCTTGGGGCACCTGGGTGGCTCAATTAAGCATCTCCTTCTTTTTTTTTAATTTTTTAATGTTTATTTTATATTTTGAGGGGGGGAGGGGCAGAGAGAGAGGGAGACACAGAATCTGAAGCAGGCTCCAGGCTCTAATCTGTCAACACAGAGCCCAATGTGGGGCTTGAACTCATGAACCATAAGATTATGACCTGAGCTGAAGTCAGACGCTTAACCTACTGAGCCACCCAGGTGCCCATGACTCTTAATTTTAGCTCAGGTCATGATCTCACAGTCCGTGGGTTCAAGCCCTGCATTGGGCTACTGATAACATGGGGCCTGCTTGGTATTCTCTCTCTCCCTCTCTCTCTGCCCCTCCCTCATTCTAGAGTGCTTGCTCTCTCTCTCTCTCCCTCAACATAAATAAATAAACTTAAAAACAATTGATACTTATTTCCTATTCATGCGATATGTTCACAAATAATCAGCTAAGACTTTGGCCCTAGTGTCTTCTTTACTCTTGGATTCAGCCTCAAGCAACACCCCCCCCCCCAAACTTGGGTCACTGGAATTCTTTTGGAAAAATATAGGAGAAATAGGGGAAAAGCATGATGACTCCTAAGGGACTATACATTGTTTCTGCACACGTTGCCTAGGCCAGAGCAAGTCACATGGTCAAGTCTGATGCCAGCAGGGTAAGAAGGTTTGATCTTCCAACAGGACAGGGGGGTGAATACATTAAATCCGCCCTATAACCTACTGCAATGGATTAAGCTAGATAAGATATTTATTAAATCGGCGTTACTAAGACACACATAACTATACAATGGTTTCTTCTCGCGTTATTTGTAATGTCAATACACGAAAACATGAGGAAGAGTTTGTCATAGTCCTGTAATAACATTTTACTTTATCTTTCATCTATTATGGAAATCCCAGTAATCTTTTATGATCTTTCTTTCTTTCTTTCTTTCTTTCTTTCTTTCTTTCTTTCTTTCTTTCTTTCTATTCTTGAATAAGGACAATGGAATCTGTTGCAGATCTACAAATGATGCCTCCAAATAAAGAACTTTGGGGCAAATCCTGGCATAGTGTGGTTCCTGTTTTGTTGATTGTGGTGCTTGGGGAACATAAACATGTTAAAATTAAAGGAAAGGGAACAGGACATGTGTGTTTGTTTCCTCATTAAAGAATTGTCTTTGTCAGCCCTCCCCAGGCTGTGTTCTCAGCGATGGTCATCTGAGAACCTGGTGTCATGCTAGCCATGTTTAAGGTGATATCTCAAACCTTCCTTCACAAACAAAATAAGAAGTTCTTGACTTCCCATCTTCCCCCTCACAAGTCATTCTTTCTCCATACTTCTGATACGGAGTTTTATGGAGACCCATCTAGCCCGTCTCCCAGGGGTGAGTGTATTACTGGCTTAAAGATCTTTCTCACTTCTCTGCAGCTTTTCCCTTTTCCTGTGATAACGGCAATGCCACTCTTACCCTGAACAAAGGAACAAAACCTTCCCTTGAATCTCTGTATCAGTAAATATTTTTTGCCTCTGTGGACTGTTTGGTTTCTGTCACCCTACTCCGCTGTGTCAATAGCGTGGCTATTTCCAATAAGCCTTCATAGAAGCAGGTGACCCAGTAGAGAGTCACCTAGTTGGTGACACTTCTACATTCTTTATTTTTCTATTAATCCCCCTCCCCCCCCTTTTTTTTTTCCAGTCTACTTTCTCAGAAAAGATACTAAATCTCACGGTTTCTAGCAGACCTCTGCAACTGCCTCCTGAACCCCATTTCCTGAAAGTTTCCTGGCAAGAGTGACTTTCTAGTTTAGTAATTGTGGGGGTACGCTTCATCTCGGGTCTTGCCATTTTTGCCTTCTCTTTGGATTCTGGGAAACTGAGTGCCCCTGATTTTCC
The DNA here is from genome assembly GCF_007474595.2 of Lynx canadensis. Taxonomy (NCBI): domain Eukaryota; kingdom Metazoa; phylum Chordata; class Mammalia; order Carnivora; family Felidae; genus Lynx; species Lynx canadensis. The sequence continues at coordinate 76,161,260 of NC_044303.2, read as the reverse complement.
TCTACCTTGCAGTGTTTCTTCTCAGTATCTTTGTTATGAAGAATGGCTTTAACTGCAGGTGACTAAAAAAACACCACCACAGTGAGACAAAAAAAACAACAACCGTGACTAACACAAACAAACATGATTGTTTTTCCACCGATCTCAAATCTGGAGTTAAGGAGCTCAGAGCTGGTGCGGCTCTTGACATTGTCAGGGATCCAGGTAGTTTCCATTGCTTGCTTCATGTTCCTTATCATTTTGGCTTTTGTTTTCACATTTGCTGCCTCGTGGCAACTTTGCAGGGTTGACGCGCTATGGGTAGTCTCCATGTCTGGATCCAAGGCAGAGGAAGAGACAAAAGCTAGTAAAAGCTCCCCGCGTTCTCTTTTATCAGGAAAGGGGAACTATGCCTAAGAACCTTTGCAGTACTTTTTTTTTAGATGTCATTTGCCTGTATTGTAACCAGCCTGATGTGATGGGCCCAAACCTGGACACTAGGAGGTTTGTGTTTTTAGCCAGGCCTATTAACTCCTCTTTCGAGCTTTGTTTGTTTGTTTGTTTGTTTGTTTGTTTGCTTTTCAGGGCACCTGAGTGGTTCAGTCGGTTGAGTGTCCAACTTCGGCTCAGGTCATGATCTCACAGTTCGTGAGTTTGAGCCCCACATCAGGCTCACTGTTGTCGGTGTGCAGCCTGCTTCGCATCCTCGGTTCCCCTCTATCTCTGCACCTTCTCCATTAACTCCCTCTCTCTCAAAAATAAATAAACGTTAAAAAAAAAAAGAATCTTCAAATATCTCTGGCTAAAATTTTAGTGTCTTATGTCCATCTTCTGTGGGGTTTCCCCTTCTGGTTTTCCCACATGGTTTTAAAACAGAAGATATTCTAAATTTAATGCCTTCTCTTAAAGCTGCTATTCCTAGTGTTATCCCCGCCTTGGTTGTAACACTATCAATAAAACCAATCAACCAAGAGACTCAACTTTTACCTCCTTCAAGTTCTGTGTTGCCAAGTCCCATTTATAAAGTCTCTTAACCTTCCCCGCGGCCAATAACTCCATTTTGTTCCCACTGTCATTCTTGTGAACATTTTCTTGGTTAAGGCTTATTTCATTTTTCTGTCAGTTGAGGAATAAGTTCTCACCAATTTTAGTTTTAGTTTTTATTTTTTTACTTCCTATTTTTACTGCCATCAGAATAATCCTTCTGAAGCACCAATCCTCTCCTCGCTTAAAGCCCTACAATGGCCGGTCATAGTCAACAGTGGGCAACCCAGACCATCCCTACATAATTATCTGTGCCGCTGTATTGCTGATGACTTCCAAATCTTTCTTTCCAGCCAGGCCCGTTCTTAAAAGTCGATTTTGTCTACCGGCCATATTTACGTGATATCTTCCAGAACGTTCAAACTTCGGAGCTGAGCTCATTACCTTCACACACTCTCCAGGTCCCCTCTTTGCCCTGAGTCCCTTGTTTGAGTAGGGATTTTTCCAACCACTCAGTTTCTCACAGAAATTTCACTGCAGTCATCCCCGATTTCCCCTCTGCTTCTCCCAGCAATCCCCCACTTCCTGTCTAACCCGTCACAGCATGCTGTTGCTTCAGTCCTCCCAACACCCGTCAAGCGAGCTCGCCCCACTGTCTTCTGACTCCTGCAGCCTTATTTCAGGCCACTGTAATTTCTTGCCAGGAATACAATCATAGCATTTCAGTCTTTTCTATTTTTTTTTCCGTTCCAGAGGTTTTCGTTTCCTTGTTTTTCTTTTTAATGTTTATTTATTAATTTTGAGAGAGAGAGCGTGTGCACAGTCTAGCAGGGGAGGGGCAGAGAGAGAAGGAGAGAGAGAATCCCAAGCAGGTGCTGCCAGCATGGAACCCGATGCGGGGCTCCGTCCCTCGAACCGTGAAATCGTGACCTGGGCTGAAATCCAGAGTCAGATGCCTAACCGACTGAACCCCTCAGGTGTCCCTAGAGGCTTTCTTTTTCTACAGTTGAACGAAGATCCTATCATTTAGTTGTTTAAATAATGCAGCATCTTGCCACTGCCGTCCAGACGAGGTCTACACTTCTCGCCATCGTTTACCAAATCAGACTGAACCACCCACTTTGCCATGCAGTGGCGATATCACGACAGCCAGTGTTTGTCCCACACTGAGCTCTGCATTTGGCAAATACGCTCTCCGCGGATGGCCCATCTTTGTGTTGGCGCTCATTTCTCCAGTCGTAACCCCGCCTCCGAAAGTTGTTCGCTGGCATTTCCCTTCCCGGAAAAGGATATTCACTTTGTGCCTTCCGGTCTTTGCATCTTGTGTTCTCTTTGCTTGTAAACCTGTTTTTCTCGAGTGCTTGGGAAAGTGTCACTTCACAAAAACAGAAGACAGCTACCATGTCTGATTAAAAGCTTTAACGACCATTGGACTTTTGCATGGCTTTTCTATCATACTTTTCCCTTTTGCCTTGAGAACCGTGTGTTTCAAATGGAGGCTACTCTTTCAGTCTGGATTCTGGAGTCGAAAGGCCTGAGGAGCAAACTCATAGCCACCCTACGGCAGAAATGAAAAATGAACGAGGAATGAATGGTTGTTATAAGCTCTGAGATCTGGGGGTTAATAGCACACCTTAACCTAAGGAAAACTGACAAAAACAGATAGTGGTATTATTTAAATTCAACCTCCTTCTAGTGTGTTAGCCTGCTATCAATGCACGCTAGCGGGAAATGTGAGCCTATTTCCACCGCGGGGGAAAATGCTTACCTCTCCCCCACTTAGATGTTAAGTAAATTATGAGTCTTGGTTTATTTCCTGTATGATTTCTGTTAGTTTCAGTAGTGCAGATGTCTCTTCAAGTAAAAGAAAAATAAAAACTGAAAGCCACCCAAGAATACTCTGCACTTTATTCACCTTGTGACTGTTGCTTACAAGCTGTTTATTAGCAGGTTTTACAAAAATAATTTTCTTCTCTCCATTTCCAGCTCATCAGTTCTCATGGATTCTCAACCTTTTTTTTTTTTTATGCTGTGTTTCTATCCAGCCACATACTGAAACAGCTCTTTCTCTTTCTTTCTTTTCTTTCTTTCTTTATTTTTCTTTCTTTCGTTCTTTCTTTCTTTCTTTCTTTCTTTCTTTCCCTTCCTTCCTCCCTCCCTCCCTCCTTCCTTCCTTCCTTGTTTCCTTCTTTCCTTCCTTCCTTCCTTCTTTCCTTCCTTCTTTCCAGAGAGAAAGCAAGCTGGGGAGGGGCAGAGGGACAGGGGGAGAGAGAGAATCTTAAGCTCCACCCAGTGTGGAGCCCATCACAGGGCTCCATTTCACAATGGCAAGAACATTCATGACCTGAACCAAAATCAAGGGTTGGATGCTTAACCAACTGAGGCACCCAGGCACCCACCTCTTAAACAGTTTTTAATATACTTAGCAATATACATGCCTCTAAAGGCAGCAGATGCTTTTCCCAGTTCTCAGTCTGCTAGAGGACCCCTTAGCTTTGCTAGAGGGCTTTTGGATCATTCCAGCCTTCATAAAATATTTCCATCTTTGGCTTCACTGGCCATTATTTCATTATTTTTTCCTGCTTTTGTTCCAGATTAGTCTCTATCCTAAAATGTGTTCCTTCACAAATTAATATTTAAGTGAATATTGAACATTCCCACTTGATGGTCTCAAGATATGTCTCAAGCTTCACATCTCTAAGACAGATCTCTTGACTTTTCATCCATGAATGAATGGAAATCCATCACTGTAAATTACTTTTCAGTTTCAGAACTTCATGTAATCACATAGTAGATGCTCTTTTCTTTCTGACTTCTGTCACTCAACACGGTGGTTTTGAGATTTATCCATGTAGTGTCAGTTGTCTGTTCTTTTATATTGTTGAGTAGTACATTGTATACCCATTTGGGATTATATTTAATAAAGTTCTACAAAAATTAAGGTACGATTCTTTTTGTGTTCACAGTTTCATTGCTCTTAGAGAAATACTTGCCAGTGGAATTTCTAGGTCATATGGTACATGTATATTTATCTATAATAGAAAAGGCAAAACTCTGTGTAGGTGGTTGCTATCAGGGCCTGGGATTTTACTGTGCTTACAAGCTAATAAGTTAGCCTATCCAAGTTTCATACAAGCAGACAGGAGATACTTGGGTCAGAGAAAAAGGCCTTCATTATTCACAGTACAACCAGCAACATGAACACCATGTTTGTGTTGGTTTCTTTTGTCCCCAAGCCCCACGAAAGTGACAGAGACTGATCAGACGAGTGCCTGGACATATAGTGATTCAGGGAACCTTCCACCTTAAGGGAAGCAGTATAAAACCCTGCATGTTGTCCTGAGTAAAAACATTTCTTCATCCCACAAAGTTCCCTGTTGTAAATATAACCCTGAGAGATGACTCAGGTAAAGACGAGGGTGAGGCCTACCCAGAAAATGTATAGCAGTGAGAGAGATCCATGGAGGATTGTCTCCCAACAGATGTGTACTCTTACACCCCCATTAGCAGTGAAAGAAAACTAACTTGAGTCATTCTAGTAGGCGAGGATTAGTCTGAATTTCCTTGATGAATAATGATCTTGAACATCTTTTTATGTGCATATTGGCCACTCATATCTCTTTTTTTTACATTGTATCCATTCAAGTGATTACTTCCTATTGTTTAAATTGGGGTAAATTGGGGTTTTATCTTCATATTATTGAGTTTTAAGTGTTCCTTACATATTGTGGGTGTGAGTCCTTTATCAGATATATGCATTGGCAATATTTTTGTCCTGGTCAGTGGCTTATCTTTTCGTGTTTGTTGTGTTCTCTTTTGAAGAGCAGGTTTGCATCTTGTTGAAGTGTAATTTTTCATTTGTTTTTATTTTTATTTTTTTTTCAACATTTATTTATTTTTTTTGGGACAGAGAGAGAACAGAGCATGAACGGGGGAGGGGAAGAGAGAGAGAGAGAAGGAGACACAGAATCCGAAGCAGGCTCCAGGTTCTGAGCCATCAGCCCAGAGCCTGACGCGGGGCTCGAACTCACGGACTGCGAGATCGTGACCTGGCTGAAGTCGGACGCTTAACCGACTGCGCCACCCAGGCGCCCCACTTGTTTTTAAGCTTAGTGCTTTCGTGTGCTAAGAAGTGTTTTTTTAGACCAAGGGTCTGCAAATTTTCTCCTACATTTTCTTTTTCTTTAAGTTGATTTATGTATTCATTTTGAGAGAGAGAGAGTGTGAGAGAACAAGTGGGGGAGGGGCAAAGAAAGAAGGAGAGAGAGCATCTCAAACAGGCTCAGCACCATCAGCCCAGAGCCTGGCGCGGGGCTCGAACTCATACATCGCAAGATCACGACCTGAGCCAAAACCAAGAGTCAGACACTTGACAGACTGAGCCACCTGGGTGCCCCCCTCCTACATCTTCTATTATAAATTTTATGATATAATTTTTACATTGTCATCTATGCTTTTGTACAGCATGAAGTATGATGGAGTTCAGACTTTCCCTATGGCTATCTATTTCTACCACCATTCATTATAAAGAGTATTTTTTTCTTGCCTTTTTCCTATTGAATTATAGAGAGATTTTGTTTGCTCTTTACCTGATTGATTTCTGATTTTGTCAAAAGTCAAATAGCAATGTTTGTCTATTTTTATCTTTGCTTTCTCTATACTGTTTCATTGATGGATATGTCTATCTTTATGTCTTAATTGCCATAGTTTTAAAATAAGTATTTAAGCCAGGTGATATGTGATGAGTTACAATTCATTGCATCTATTATTATTATTATCGTCACGATCATAATCATAATAATAGTCATTAATGGCTGTTTGCAGCAGGAAGGCTAGTCCTAGAGCGGTTACTTTGCCATAATGAACAATGCAATTTTCTGTTTACTGACAGTTTGATAATACTTTTCTTCCCCTGGGAAACTGAAGATTACCTCCAATTGTTTGCTGTTCCTTCCATTGAAATATGGCACCTAATTCTCTCATCTTGATTGTGGGCTCATTTCAGTGACTTCTTATCCAAAAGAATGTAGGATAAAATGATGTTCTGGGACTTCTGAGGCCAGATCCTAAGAAACCTTGCAGCATTTTTCTAGCTCCCTTGACCATTCTCTCCATAAGACCTGAGATGCCACGTAAGAATACCGTTCTGGGGAGGACACATGGAGATGTTCTTATCTGACGTTCCAGCCAAGCCCAGAATCCCAGCTGTCCTGCTAAGATGCTGGTTATGTGAGGGTAGCCATCTTGGACTTTTCAGACCAGTCTGTCTGCCCCTGAGTGTCAGACAGACTTCCAGCAATGCCATGTGGTTCAGAAGCCTCCATGCATAAATATATCTCTGCTAATAAATAAGATAGAAGAATTACTGTGACAAGCTGTGAAATAGAAGTAGTTCTCGTGTGTCAGATTCCGCTAGACATTTTTGGTGTCTCTTGTTAGGAGCTTAATATGGCATTCCCCTGTTCCCAACAGGGATTCCCCAACATGCTCTAAATAACGTTGACTTTGAGGTGATACAGAACATGGTCCAAATCCAGGGATTTCCACTTAAAGCCAGTAAAATACTGGGTCTCGCTGTCAACATTTTGACACTCTGTACAGATGATCCTGTCATCTCTGTACCTAGGGAAAGACCTACCTAGGGTCATTTCATCTCTGCTACCTAAAGGGTATATTCATGCTAGTTACTTCCCCATGTGACATGTCATCTATAAAATAATGAAAGTATCATCTGCCCCATGGAGGATTGTGAGGCTTCAGGGAGACCATCCGTACGAAGCACCCATGTTAGGCAGTGCGGATTCATAATTAACATTATGTATTATTAGAAGGAGGATTCAGTGAGAAAACATAAAGGCACGCATCATATAGGAGGGTCCAGTACATGCCGCGTTCCTTCTTTCTTTCCCTTCTAAGACAGTTGGAATATAAGGAAAACACATCTCCGCACGGCCTCATGGAACGCGCTGTTCACTAGTTAGTTACACAAATTAAAGACAGATCGTGACTAGGTTGTAGTTCTTTTAAAAAATGTAAAAATTATTGGGATAATAATTATTTGCTAAATAAGTTTACTTGTAGAGATTTTACATTCTGTCATAAAAAGACCTATGAGCCTCTCAACTACAAGGGATTTAGCATCGCCTTGTTTCCCCGTATTAGAAAAAAGGCTGTAATTTGACCACCGAATAAACCATTGACTATGTTGTAGTACCAAAAATGCTATTATATTTCAAGAAGCTGTTCAGTCCATTATGCCACAGAGATACCCCGAAGACACAGTTTTATCAAAGGTCCTAAGGGGAAAAAAATGAGGTGGAGGGTTGTAAAAAAGCCAAACACCGAGCACGGGATTTCTTACAAAGAATCTTGTCTAAGCAGTCTCGTTTGGAAATACACATTTATTTGACCATATTTGCCAATCATGATGTTTTTTTTTCCTCCCGAGGAATATGTGGAGTGTGGAGATGCTTTCCCATGTGGGCAGGTTTTTGATTCATTTTGCTGAGCTTTAGGAAATGGAGCTGAGCATCTACCTTGCATAGAAAACGCCAAGCTACAGCACGCACCCATTCCACAGAGTTTGCCATGCACAGCAAACGCTGATTCTGCCATGTACAACTGACATTTTACTGCATTCAGCCAATTACACCCCTATCATCAATGTACAGCGTTTAGAGCAGGCTGGTGGTTCACAGCAATGCGAGGGACATCACGTCGTCTGCTTGTCAGTCAGTCTGCTTTCTGATGTTTGAAGACAGCATGGTTCTTTCCCACCGATCTGGCATTCAAACAGACAGGCCAGGGGAAGCCTGTCCCGTGACTCCGCTCACCATTTCCTCTTCTACAGCTCACCACACCTCTTGCCAATGACCATCTAGTGCCAGCTGCTCCGTCGCTGTCCCAAGGGGCGCAAAGGGAAAGTTGATCGATACATTGACCCACTTTCTCTGTACTTCAGTGAGTGGTAAAATTACTCAGATGGCTGAGAACCGGAGCCCCCAGAACTTCAGAAAATAAATCTAGTTGAAATACCTTTCCTTCCAAAGCCATCCTAGAATGGGTCAGCTATATCTCATGTGCCATGTTGATGGTTGATGGCTCTCCCAGTGCTGGGTTCTCTGGTTTCATCCCAGCTGGTGATACACTGAGATGGTCGGGTCTAACTTATATCTAAGTCACCTGACTGGAAGCCTTCCTTTGGGGTTTTCTTGCCAAACATACTCAGTAGAGCCACAACAAGTTTCTTTTCAGTGTCTCTTCCACACATTTCCTTTTCAGATGGAATCACTGGAAGGACCAGACATTCGTTGAGTCTTTTAGAACATGGCAATATCAAGCTAAGGTGCAGTGCATAGGCTTGGGAAAGTATAGCCTAGGAAGGGAAGAGACGATTAATGAGGAAACGTCTTAGTTGCTGTGAGAGTGATATGGAAAATCTAGGGATGAGGAAAAGGAAGGAGTGAAGCATTTTCAGGATTGGCTATGAAGGTGGCTTCACGGAAGAGGGGTCTGAGTCTATGAAATGAGAAAATTCCTGACAGACAACAAAGACAAGGACATTCTGAGGAGCGGAGAAAACAAAGTCAAGGAATTCTGGAAGGTTTCTAATTTCTGGAAACCAGGAAGTAAGGAACAAGGGGAAGGATATGGGATATAGGTATGTGACTACCTCAGTCGACGAGGGCCACCATAACAAAAGGCCATAGGCTGGGAACTTAAATACAGAGATTTATTTCGTCACAGTCGTGGAGGCTGAAAGTCTAGATCAAGGGTTAGCAGGATTGAATTTCTGGTGAGGATTCTCTTCCTGGCTTGCAGACGACCATCTCTTTTCTCTGTGTCCTCACATGGCCTTTTCTCAGTGTGTGTACACACAGAGGGAGGGAGAGGTAGTTCTCTGTCATATCCTCTTAGAAGGACACTACCACTGTTGGATGAGGGCCCACACTTCTGATCTCATTTAACTGTAATGACTCACTTAGGGGGAAGTTGGGCTTCAACATAGGAATTCTATAGTGACACAGAGAGTCCACAACAGTGACCGTTTCATTTATTGTCCAAACTGGGACACATTGGGATATTGAAAGGATGCTATTCATTTTTATCCTAGAATAACATGCATAAATCGGAACTATCCCAGGGAAACTGAGATATATGGTCTTTGTAGATGTCGGGTAAGTGGGAAACCTGGAATAAGGTAAGAAGTGAATCAAAAGAGCTCTCCTTGTATGCCGTGCTAAGCGGATTGAACCTTACCCAGTGTGGTAGGCATAATTTCATTTCCTATGACATTCACCTTCTGGTGTCACACTCATGGTTGTGGTATGTGCATGGCACGTGGGACTTTGCAGGTGTAATTAATGTCACTCACCAACTGACCTTAAAACAGATGATCCTGGATGCTGTGGGCAGGCCCAGTGTTATTGCGTGAGCTTTTAAATGCAGGTGAGGAATGGAGAGAGATAAAGGACAGGAGGAATGCAAGAAAGCCTCAATGTGCCATTGATGCTTGGGAAATGAAGGAGCCAAAGGACAAGGAATTCAGGTGGCCTCTAAAAGCTGCTAATGACCCCTGGCTGACTGCCAGGCAGGAACCCCTCCAGGGCTCCAATCATAGATCCACCTTCTGCCAACAACCCGAATGATCTCGAGAGCAGATATTTTCCAGAGTTTCTCAATGAGCATCCAGCTTCTTGACACCTTGATTTTGGCCTTTGTGAGACCCTGAGCAGAGGACCCAGTGAACATGCCCCCCCCCCCCAGGACTTCGGATGCAAAGAAATGTGAGATAGTACAAGCTGGCTATCTTAAGCCATTTAGTGTGTTGTTGAACTTGTTACGCAACAGTAGAAAACACATACACCCTGTATAACGAGAGTTGTTGAAAAGCCTAGACAAGGCAATGATCTAACCGGCCTTACATTTTTCAGAGGTTGCCTTTGTTGTCAATCCGGAGAACAGATAGGGAAGGTGACGCCACGGTACAGTCAGAACATGACAGTGGCAATGCGGGTGGGAGGTGAAGGCACCAGGGATATGAAGAAGGGAGCGCTCACACAACTGTACCCCGTTTAACCCTGCACGATGGAAAGGAAGAGGGTGAATTAAGTTCTCCAGCGTGGGCGACTAGGGGTATGGGTGGTGACATCCAGAGGGGAATGGACACCTGCGTGTCGGTAAGGGTGATGACCTCAGGGACGTCAGGTTGAGTTTGAAGTGTCTGCGAGACAACAGGTTGGTGGTGTCTGATGGGCAGGTCAACACGTGGGGCTTGAACTTGGGGAATGATGAAGCGTAGAAGTAAGCGAGGCATTTGGCTGTAACCCCGAGAAGAGTAGTCGTTGAAGTGATTCGGTGATGATAAAGTAGTAGTAAAACTTTGAGCATGCCGAGAGAAGAGAGCTATAGGAGATGCCGCGGGAGAGACTGTAAAACTGGCCAGAATAAGCAAAACGTGGAAACGAAGGGCCATGGAAACAAAGAAAGGAATTGTCAGCGGCGGGTGATGCTGGAGAGTTGTGAAGCAAAGCGGGAAACAAGAGAACTTACCGAATATGACGGCAAGGTCACTGATAGTTATTTCTCGGGTACTGTCAGCAGAGACTCGGGATACAGAATAGCCATGGTATTTCAAAGAAGAGCCTGGAGGAGAGTGGTGGCTACAGCTAGGGTAGCCGATGGAAATGACGTTGATCAACCACAGGCGCTGTGATAACTGCTGTTTAGAGCAGAGGCAGTAAAAGGAAGGGAAGACAAGAATTTCTTAAGATGAGATGTGCCGTGTGGATGAGATACGGAGAAGCCAGGTGAGGAGGAGTGGTTATAGACACAGCAGAAGAAAGGAAAGCAAAGCTCTGAGATGGAGGTGAAAGAGTGGGGTGGCACAGGCAGGGACGGGTCATCTGGAAGAGTGGCCATCAATCCACACAACCATAAGTCCCATTTCTCTTCAGACTGTGTCTCCCCCCAGTGAGACTCATTCCTCAGACATCCTTTCAGTTAGGTTGGCGTGTGACTGAGTTCTAGCCTTGAAGGTGATGTGGGGTCCTTCAGGGCAACAGCTTTTTTTTTTAATTTTTTTTTAATGTTTATTTATTTTTGAGAGACAGTGAGAGAGAGAGAGAGAGCAAGTGGGTTAGGAGCAGAGAGAGAGGGAGACACAGAATCCGAAGCAGGCTCCAGGCTCTGAGCTATCAGCACAGAGCCTGACGTGGGGCTCGAACTCCCAGACCTCAAGATCATGACCTGAGCCGAAGTCAGACGCTCAACCGACTGAGCCACCCAGGCCGCCCCTTCAGGGCAACAGCTTTTATGAAGCAGGCGTGCTCCCCACGCTCTCTCTCTTCTTCCAGTGGACACAGAGGCTGCTGGAAGACGAGTCATGCCGTGGAAGGAAGCAGGGTCTGTTCCCATCACTGGATGCCATTTGAGTGGAAACACACTCCCACGGCTTTCTATTTGTATTTTATTTTGTTCATCTCGGCCGTCTAGGCCACCATAACCGTTACATGCAAAGAAACAAGGTGGGCCTAGAGGAAGGGGGAGGGAGGGAAACTGCCAAGGTCTGTACATTTGTGAGTGGGGAGGTGATATGGGTTTCAGCTTCCTCAATGAAACAGGTGGAGATAGTGTCTTCGGACCCCCTCGGGGCAGAGGACTGGAAGTAGAATGTGGGTGCACTGAAGTCAGACGGGCTTTTGTGAAACAGGAATCGGGAAACCAGGCAGAGAAGCAGATGAGGGGTAAGATTGCAAAGCTGAGCGCAAATTTCTAGCCCGATGCTGAGTGCTCAGCAGAACTTGGACGCGAGAAATTTGTAGGGACTTTGTGTTAGTCTGGAGAATGTGTGCTAGGCATGTGGAAAGCTGGAATACATATGTATTCTCAAGGATTTCTGGCTAAGGCATTAGTAAATACCTGCCTGTGTTCTTGCCTCTAAAGCAAAGCTACCCAAAGGGTCGCTATTCCAAGGAAGCTCATCCTGAGTTAGTTTCAGTGACCCATGTGTAATGTCACAGGAATGGTTGTCCTCTGCAAAGGCACACCGGTGTGAGGTAGGTGTTAGCTCAAAATAAAGAACCTGATCCAGGAAAGGATCTTTTCCTTTCTCCAACTGCATTCAGCAGCCAGAAATTAAGATTAATTACACAGATTACTCAATCTGTAAACATTTTTCAGTCATCAATGGCATGGATGGCCATGTTGTAGGAACTAGCTAAGTTTAATATCCGAATACTTCCTTTCCTAGGGCTTGGAGTGGCAGCATTTCTAAAGCTATAAACACTGAAACCTGCGAAGAATGGGTTCTGTATAGTGGAATCCATATAGAATGTGTCCAAAATGCCCCTAATGAAAGCAATTAGGCTACTCTAATTTATAGCCAACCACATAAACTCATAAGAAAATAAAAATTAAAAAAAAATGCATCCCACCGCTAAAAAGTCTGTTAAATTGATAAAATGGAAATCTGCTACTTATTTGTCAAGAATTATGCAGTGTGTTTCATTATTATACACCAGCTTCTCCTCACTGTGGTACTGTTGCTGTTAAAACCTGCGTATGTCAATTATCCAGTATACTTCCAGAACATTTTTTAAGCAGTACATAAATACATAAATTATTTCCAAATCTGTGTCAAATTGCAAGTTCACAATTCAGTTAAAGAGATCTAGGAAGGAAAACAACCTATTGCTTTATTTTAATAACAAACATAAAGTAGGTGAGGGGCATTGGGCAGACAAAGACTACATTTTGTGAAGCATTTGTTCATTTGCAGGATTTCATTACATTTTTTTTTTTCTGAATTTAAGTCCTCTCTGCACAATTTTCCACTTTTGGCAATATGGGGCACAAGGTAATTCACAGATCGTTCCACTAAGAAAAAGCCTAAAAAAGTTGTGGAAAATATATGTTTCCTACATGAAGCAGTGTACAAGAAGGAAAGAATTCTCAGCTGACAGCCAAGTACAGAAAGAAACCTAGAGAGGGATATGAAACTCCAAAATAGGCTTGACCTTGAGGAAATTTGCCAAAAATGTTGTTTCAGATTGGTTTGCACAGCCTCTCAGGAAGCAAGAAATAAGACAGAACCTCCAGGGCCAGTAAAAGGTGGTCTTCTATTTGTTTTTTGTTTTTTTTTTTAATTTTTTTTTCAACGTTTATTTATTTTTGGGACAGAGAGAGACAGAGCATGAATGGGGGAGGGGCAGAGAGAGAGGGAGACACAGAATCGGAAACGGGCTCCAGGCTCTGAGCCATCAGCCCAGAGCCCGATGCGGGGCTCGAACTCACGGACCGCGAGATCGTGACCTGGCTGAAGTCGGACGCCTAACCGACTGCGCCACCCAGGCGCCCCGGTGGTCTTCTATTTGGACAAGTGTGGCAATGAGCCGGAACCATCAGAAGACTAAATCCCTGGTGTACTGGTAAACCGGAACTACCATCAACCCATTTCTCCAGGTGATACGAAGTACGCACCCTGTCCTTAAACCTGATACTGCATGGAAGGTAAATGCAGGTACACACACAGACGTACACACACGTACATGTGCACTCACACACACACACACCTCCCAGCCATCCAGGAGAAAAAAGACAGAAAATAAAAGAGCTACACTTGACATTCACCTTCTCTGCGTGAGAAAAATACATACATATATAAAACACAAAAACTCCCAACTTCATTGTAAAGTAAATTTAATATGCAGTAGCAGTACAAATCCTTTTTTGGAGTATTTTATTCCAGAACTCCAAGATTTCCTGTAGAGAAAATGTATCCTCACGGTCCGATTTCACTAAAGAAGGAAGAAAGAAGGAACGAATGAGTGAAAATCTGCAAAAACAAGAAGTATTGAAAACCAAGCCAGTAAAAAATCAGATATTCCTGCAGTCACCAACAGAATAGAAATAAAAACATATAACTATATTTCATATGTTTAAGAATAGAAGGCCAGTTTGAAAATCGAGTTATCACTTGAACAACACAGGTTTGAATGGCGTGGGCCCACTTACGTGCGAATATTTTTGAATAAATATAGTACATATTGTAAATGTGTTTTCTCTTCCTTATGATTCTCTTAGTTATATTTTCTTTTCTCTGGATTACTTTATCGTAAGGACACAGTATATAATACATGTAACATACCAAATATGTGTAAATCGACTGTTTATGTTATCACTAAGGGTTCAGGTCAACAGTGGGCTCTTGGTAGTTTTGGGGGAGCCAGAAGTTATACACAGATTCTTGACTGTGTGGGGAGCTCGTGCTGTTCAAGGGTCAACTCTATAATCACGGAGAAAGGAAGCATGAAGAATAAACAAGCTGATTTTAAGAAGAACCAAGCGGAACTTCCGCTGTGAAACAACAGATGGAATTGCATATGGCAGCTGGAAAGTCACCACTGACACCTCCTAGACTGAAAGAGGTGGAATCTTCTAGAATGCAGCACAGACAAGCTCAGAAATGAAGATTGGGAAGGACAACCTAGCATGCACACAAGAAAGAGTGTGAAGGATTCACCGACTGCTCCCTTGAGTTCCAAACACAGTGGAGAGAGAAATTGACTGTATCTGAGAATTATCCAGAACTGGTGAATGACAGTACTCGATATCTTCAAGAAAACCTGTGAATCTTACACAATTACAGTAAAACTTTCATACCACCAAAAAAAAAGAGAGAGAGAGAGAAAGAATGAAAGAAAAAAAAGGAGGGAGGGAGAGAGAGAGAGAGAGAGAGAGATCTTAAAAATCCTCCGTGAGAAGTGACAGGTGGATTTCAAGAGAGTGTCAGTTTCACCAAGTGCTGAAGTGCAAAGAAGCCTCCAACCAGTGTTGCCCAACCTCCATGTACCATGGAGGGTATAAAGGAAGATGCAGTCTCTCCTTGGAGAGATGGCAGATGTCCCCCGCCTCTTCTCCCTGTCCGAGAAAACACAGTGTGTGTGATCTGCGCCTCAGGGGCTACGGAAGTGTTAGCTTTTCTCCAGAAAGCACATTAAAGGGTGAGAGACGATGAGGAGACCCACCCCAGGAGGGGAGAAGCTGCAGCTTGGAAGGCTTGGCGTTCCCACTGACGAGAGCCCAAATGGCACTGCTCTTTAGAGTCCTGTGTAAACTTTGTGTGACAGTACAGCCTGGGATCTTCTGAGTCTTGTCTACGAAGGCCCTGGCCAGTGAGGGGAGCTCTGCAGAAAGAAGCTGGAGGGACGTCACCGGAAGTCCAGGATTGTAGGGAGGAAACTCAGGAGGACAGCTGCAGTGGGTGCATTCACCCTGGCTGGGAAGGCTGCGGGGGAGGGATCACCTACCTGCACGGGAGTACTTTCAGCCCAGTGGCAGGTGCATCCGGGAGGATTCAGCAGGGAATGTCCCATTACTTTTGGGGGAATCCAACAGCAGCAGGTTTAAAGGGGGCAATCCAACAGGATCATCAGCGCCCTGACCACCTCTCACTCAGGCCCTGCAGCAGCCACAGTCTTGCTGGGCAGGCAGGGGGGGTGGTGACCCTCAGCTTGAAACACAGGAAAGTCTCCTGCATGTCCACTGCATTGGCAAACCGTGTGAAGGTAATTTTTATTTTATGTATTTATTTATTTTTAAATGTTTGAGAGAGAGACAGAGAGAGAGAGCAAGAGCACGTGTAAGCAGGGGAGGGGCAGAGAGAGAGGGACAGAGGATCTGAAGCAGGCTCTTCAGTGACAGCAGTGATCCCAGTGCAGGGCTCGAACTCATGAACCACGAAATCATGACCTGAGACAAAGTCAACCGACTGAGCCATCCAGGTGCCTCCTGAAGGTAATTTTAAACAAATACTGGTATCTTGATTCTTAGGGAGTACAACGAATTGTAATTAATGAAATGAGATGATTCTTGGGAATCAAAGTGACTGGTGGACTCTTCATTACCTGGGAGTGAGCGCCTCAGACGTGGGATCTACTCTGTGTTCATTCAGAAGCAGGGGTTTGCCCCTCAGAGCGGGCGGGGGGCTGAGTAGACAGTGGAGAGGAGGTAATTGATTTCTGATTGTATCTTTGCTCATTTTCCAGGTTAAATAAATATTAAGAACACTGTTGATTTAGCATTGAGTAGTTAAACCAATGTTTAAAGTCTTTATTAGATGATGGTTGGGGAAATATAATTTTAAATAGCCATTTATTATAATGAATACATTCCAGCTTTACTGGAAAAGGAACACTGTGAAAATAATGAAAGCTAAATAAAAATAATGCAGTTCCGACCACTTGACTGACTATACATACTTTGTAGCTTTGTGGGGAGGAGGGCAAGAAATGGAGAAGTTCAAGGCAAGAGTGTCTCACTGAGGTATAGCAAATCCTATTAATCCAGGTAATTTCCTTGTCTGGAAATAGGACAGGGCTCCTATCCTCTTGTTAGTTTTGGCTGAAATCTTTTATCTGTCCTCCTTGTCTGTTTCATTTGCATGTATTTCTGTTCCTGTTTCCACGTTCGCCATGCTGGGTCATTTTTGTCCTATTTTTGTCCTGTGATGTTCATCGTCAATATTTAAAATTCTTAGAATCATGTTTTAGCTATTTCTACCCTTAATAGTTCTAGTTATTGATAGTGTTTCAGTAAGCTCTCAAAAATGCATTCCTCCACTAAAAAGTACGCTCCTTTAAAATTCGATTGCCTACAAAGCTTGACATGAGGTTTATTTTCCTTGTGAAATAAACCATTTAATCTGGAATGCATACACATCCAGCTGAAACTTGAAGGAAATAAGTCATCTTTGGCTTAAGTTTAAATATCGCACATTTCCATTCTAATGCTGGTAGGTGAGATTGATGCAAGATTCGAGTATTCACCATTTATTATTAACGACGCTTTGCACATGCCGTGTGCTTATAGTTCATGAGAGGAAATCAGAAAAGTCGTCTCATGGATTCACCGCGATTATCCCAGGAAATAGGCTTGATGGGTATTAACAGTCCAGCATCATAGCTGGAAAGGGAGATGCACATTGGTGAAGGGATTTGGCCCGAATCGTTCAGTCTATGACAACACCAGCCCTAAAAGATTATACTTAAAAATATTCAAAATGGGCCTCGTGCAAGGAGAGGCCAGATAGACCTTCCTCCCAAGAGACACAGGACACTCCCTGACCACATTTCCACCAAATGGTTAGGGGGCCACTTTTGTTCACCTCCTTTTGGCTCCAGGGCTATGATTCCTGAAGAAGTTCCATCATCCAGCCTCTAGTTCAGGCCTTTTCCTACTACATCGTGTAGTGTTCCCTATTCCTGTTTGTTTCCTTGCTGTTTCTTTTGTTTTTTAAAAATAGCCCAAATCACAATATCACCAGTTAGAATTTTTGTTTCTGTATAGCATAAAAGCTTCCAGGAAATGCATAAGAACATGGTTAGTGGGAAAATCTTACTCACAAAATCCACAAGCTTAATAACTGAGAGAATAAGGCACACGAAACAGAAGGTCACGAACGGCTGTAAGTTCGAGAGGAGTAGAACAACAATTACATATGAATATATCCTGAATTGATCGGAAATATGAAAAGACAGTAAGCCTAGAGTCCTTGAAAGAATTAAAAGGAAAAGTAAAAACACTCCCTTGTAAGTTAGAAATATCAAGTACCAGCCCACGGAGAAGTGGCAAAGTGTTAGTACAGAAACTTCCAGGCACGATTGTTCTGTGCCGTTCGCATGTGTCCATCAGGTCAGATGTTTGGCCAAAAGCTTTGCTTCCTTTGGTCACCAAAGCGGCCCAGCCCATTGGCTGAGGTCAGAGAGGCCTCTGCCTTACAATGGAAAGTCTAAGGCAGATGATTGTAGACTGAGGGACAGATCAGAGGCTACATTAATTAACCCGCTAATTCGATATTGAGAGAATTGTTCCAGTCTTCAAAACTTGCATTACTTTCAGGTTCGTTTTGGTGTTTATGGAACTTTTATGAAGCGGCATCTTAATCCGTGATTAGGTCGAAAGAGTTTGGGAATGGGTTATGGGATTGAATACTGGATACTCTTAAATTTGTTTCAGTCATGGAATTCTATGAGAGTTTAAGAGGAACTATATCCTAAAAAGAATTGTGGAAATCCTATTTTAAAGCATCTTTTTGTTTTTGGTTTTTCAAAAGGATGATGTGCTGTACTTTAAAATGTGTAATATGATTATTGTGAAAGCAAAAGATATAAGAATTTACCATTGAATTATTGTCCTCTCGTTTCCAAAATGCTTCACCTTGAATTTAAGCTTATGCTCACTTTATACATGTACTATACTTATTGTTTCATTTTCTATGAAGAAAAAAAAACCCAATTAATCTATAATATGTCTACTTTTTCATCCTAAAAACCTGTGGATTATTGGAAAAGGAGCACTTTTAATTTTACCAAGGCTAATAATAAATAATAAATGCATGATCATTCTAAATGTCAGATAATACATTGTTACAGTACCAGGGAAAAGGATGAAGGTGGGGGAAAAAAAATACCAAAAATACCTTTCCATGCTTTTACCAAAACAATTATAGGAAATGCTTGTCCTGCTACAATTATTCTTGTCTCATGAAAAGTTTCCTCAGAGACCTAATGGCCACAGCCATTTCATTTTCCAACTTATTAAGCAGTCTGAGGGTGAATTGAGAGTTTCAATTCCAGGTTATGGTTATAATTACTAACTGCAAAAATCCCTGTTGCCTTTCATTAAGTAGTTATAATATTTAATTGAGACTACAGGCTGTCTACATACAGCATAGTACCAGCATAATTATCCACACACATAGAGGAACACTGAGGTAATTTTAACAATGACACATGATCAGAAAAATTACATTTTTAATTTAAGTTTTGACTTTAATCTTCCCCGTGATTAAATACACATCTCTGCATTTTTCTGCCGATGAAGACATTAAGCTAAATAAATGAACCACAAAGTGGGAGAGGAAAAGAAAACTTTGCCCTGTAACATAAATGGACACATCTAGTATGCATTAGCAAATTACGCTATGCCTTTCTTTTCTAATAGCTGTATGAGAAAAGAGAGCAGGTGAGCGGGGCCGCCCAGTCCCGCCGGTTCGGCTGGTCAGCACCCTCCCCTCGGTAAGCTTGAGCCATGGGGGGTGGATCATGGGATAAAATATCTGGGTGGCCTTGGCCCCTGCCCTTTGCTCTCACAACTTTGCTTCCGGCAGAGTACTTATCTCTTTGACCACTGGGAAGCTACTAAAAAGAGAGGAACTTGAAAGGAACTGGAACTTTCTATGTGAATGTCTTTGAAAGTTGCCACCTTCCAGGTTAGCTTTTAAGGGAATGCTAAGATATCAGGAACCTGCAAATAAAGGAAAGCTTGCGCGCGGAAACATCATTTGCCAACAGTTCCCTTATGGGACACAGAAATCTGAAATCCTAGAAAAACAAATGGCACGATGTGGTTAGGAATTCATCATAGGATTCCTATAAACGTTACTGTGCATGGTAGGAGAGAAGCCGCAGGAACCTCCTGAAATTATAGAAACCAGAATAAAGGGATCCCCCGTGGAGTCTCAGGCAAGTGAAACTATTGCCATAGTTTAAAAATTTTCTTCCACTTTATATTTGCAAAGTGCTTTATCATAACTTCTTCGATTATTCATCCCCAGCCTGAGAGAGAAGAAGGCACACGTTTTTACTGTTTTACTTATGTATCGTCATGAACAGCATTTTTGCTTTGTTGTAATTACATTTTTTCCCACGGGGATGGAAAGATGAGGTACCAATTGTTGATGAAAAATAGAGCCTCGTTACAGCCGCTTTAGTCATATTTGGTCTTAAGAAAGCAAGAGATGGGGCGCCTGGGTGGCTCGGTCGGTTAAGCGTCCAACTTCGGCTCAGGTCACGATCTCACGGTCCGTGGGTTCGAGCCCCGCGTCGGGCTCTGTGCTGACATCTCAGAGCCTGGAGCCCGTTTCCGATTCTGTGTCTCCCTCTCTCTCTGCCCCTCCCTTGTTCATGCTCTGTCTCTCTCTGTCTCAAAAATAAATCAACGTTAAAAAAAATTAAAAAAAAAGAAAGCAAGAGATGGATACTTGAGATATAAAACCAGATATTTATCAAAGGGTCAAGAATTGTGATTATGGGAACTTAGTTTGCAAAGTGGGAAGAAGTTACATAACTGAAGTTTCACGATTTGTACAACTCCCTGGAAGCATTTGCAGGTACAATTCTGCAAAGGTTAGGCTATTTGCAAGTAGTCCTGGGTAACATTTAATAACCTACGTTCCAGAGACGGTGCCTGACACAGCCTGTGAAGAGGAACCACAAAGACCCCTCCATGCATCCATGTTTGCAGGAGCTCTCTGGAAAAGCAATCATTTTCTTCCTGTGATCCACCAGAATGAAAACTTTAATTCGACTTGTGCACACGTTCCAGAACGCCAAGACACAGCAAAAGGCACCCCTACCCCCACCGACTACAGTTGACTGAGGAACAATTTTAGTTCCAACGAAACATTACTTGGTTGCAGACATGAAAACCATAAATGGTTACAGACATTAAAAACTATCCCTGGCCAGTTTCCTTGGGAATATATTGAAATATATTGAAAGGATATATGGAAAGGATGCAATATATTGAATTGCATATTGAATTGAATTCAGTATATTGAATATATGCAATATATTGAAAGGATATTGGGGATTTCACGGATAGAAAGCTGCACATGACAGGGAGACCAGAAGACTGGGGGCAAGAACCAGACCAAAATCCAAACTTCGGGGCAGCAAGGGTGCCAGTTGAGCCACTGAGGAACCATGGCTGGTGCCTCCACCCGACATTTGCCATCTCCGAGGAATGGCCTCCCTGCTTTGCTAGCTGGTGGGCAGGTGATTGGCAGAGCGTGGGATGCACGCCATGGCCCTAATGGGGCATCAGTGGTGGGAGGGAGGTGTTCTAATGCTGGGATGTACTTGCCATTGCTGAAGATGGGGAGGAGAGGGCTGTGGGTTTTCTTAATTTATATGCCAAATATATGCATAGGCTCAGGTGAAAGGCAAGAGTGTCACAGCTGAAGCCCAGTAATCACCCTTGCCAAAGGGAATGGCTTCTCAAGAAAAGAAGTGAGTTTGGTCTATCAGATGCATCCTCCTGTCTTGTCCATATTCCTGGAAATTTGAGTTGCTACTTTATTGCTAACCTGTCTTGCTTCAGAGGCGGTTCCTCATACTGAATTTTATGATGTCTGTGTGACCATCACACAAATCTTTTTCAACGATTTTTACTGAGTCTCCAGAGGCAGGTGTCCTGAGACTTGTCAGTTGAGTTTATTCTCCACCCGAGTCAACGTCCAGAGAGGCATTATTGAAATGAAAAAGTTCCGAGAGAATTTTGATTGGATTGGAGTAAGAACATTTTAACATGAGATCTACCCTTTCAACTAAGTTTTAAGGGAACAATACAGTATTGTTGAATATAGGGATAAAGTTGTACACCAGCTCTTTAGAACTTACTCATCTTGCATAACAGAAGCTTGGAGCCATTGAACAGCAACTCTCCATTTCCTCTGCAGCTTCTGAATAGATGAACTTGGAGGAAACTTTGCTAAGTGAAATAAGAGGGTCACGAAACGACAGATACCTCATGATTCCACTTACGTGAAGTACCGAAAATAGGCAAGCTCCTAGAAATAGACCGTGGGATTTTTACTTGTAAAGAATCCCCGTTTTTTTTTTTTTTTTTTTTTTTTTTAATTTGAGGAAGATTTGCTTTTGTGGATCAAAATTATAAGCCACTGGAAACTTCCCAGTGTAGCATATCGTTAAAGTCACAGTCTGTGCACAGAAATATGAAATGCAGTCAGATGTGTGTAAAAAAGAGAAGGTGTGATGATGAAGTCATTGCAATATTTACAAAACAATTCTGTACGCTGGATGAGATCCTTGGACCAACCTGTTTGAACTTTGAAAGGTTTAGCAAAATGTAAACATTTTTCAAAAAAAAAATTTAACTTATTTTTTTAATGTTTATTTTGAGAGAGAGAGGGAGAGAGATAGAGAGTGAGCAGGGGAGGGGCAGAGAGAGAGAGAAGGAGACACAGAATCCGAAGCAGTCTCCAGGCTCCGAGCCATCAGCACAGAGCCTGACGTGAGGCTTGAACTCACAGATCGCGAGATCATGACCTGAGCCGCAGTCTGACGCTTTACCTACTGAGCCACCCAGGTACCCGCTCTTTGTCTATTTTAAACACATTTGAAAATACTGATGTCTAGAAGTCTGATTTCGCATGTGAACCAAAGTAGCGAGGTGAATTCGGAGAGGAACTAACTGCGTCATTTGCGCAACTCTAGCAGCTAGTATCCACTTGGCTTATTTTTCAGTTGCTTTCCACGTACGATATTTTGTTAGGAAAGCTATATCAGTGGATATTCTTTTCCTTATATTGCTAGTTGGCAAATATCCTGCAGCATGTGATCCATCTGGAATGACAAAAGCGTAGAAAATATAATGCATTTTAAAAGTCCATGTTTGATGTCTTTTATTTATCTGTTATTATTTGTGCCCTCTAAAGGGACATCTTCTTTTCTTTCTAATGGACCGTGTCCCTATAAAGCAATCGGTATCACTAATTCAGTGATAAGATTGGTAAGAATTACACTAACTTGCAAATAAGCCCAGCCTACTGGGCATGTCATTGAATGAAGAGCCATTTCAGTTGGTTGAGTGAACACTTATAAAATCACGAGTTTCCGGAATTACACTAACTTGCAAATAAGCCCAGCCTACTGGGCATGTCATTGAATGAAGAGCCATTTCAGTTGGTTGAGTGAACACTTATAAAATCACGAGTTTCCGGAATTACACTGTACTTGGTAGTGAAACCGAGGCCAGTTCTCAAATTATAAGGGGTCTCAGAATCACGTGGCTGGTTTCTAGGCTTCCCTTCCAGCATTTCTTTCTCTCTCTCTCTCTTTTTTAAAATGTTTATTTATTTATTTTGAGAGAGAGAAAGACAGTGCTTGTATGCAGAGAGAGAGAGAGAGAGAGAGAGAGAGAGAGGGAGGGAGAGAGACAATCCCAAACAGGCTCCATGCTGTCAGCACAGAGCCCGAGGTGGGGCTCGAACTCTTGAACCTGGGTAGAAACCAAGACCGAGATCATGACCTGAGTAGCAACCAAGAGTTGGACGCTTAACCAGCTGAGCCATCCAGGCGCTGCCCCACTTCCTGTATTTCTAATCAGATTATGTGGGGTCCCAGAATGTCCATTTCTAACAAGTTCTCACATGATGCTGATGCTACTACCCCACGGACCACACTTCGAAAATGGCTGTTTTCATGCTTACTTGTGGGAACTTGGATGTCCTGGGGCTTTGACATCCAAGTTCTACCACTTCATAGCTATTTCACATTGAACACGTTGATACAACGTCTCGGTGGTTCATTTTCTTTGTATAATAGGGAAAATCATAGTACCCTATATGCTGATATTATTGTGAGGATTAAACAAATCACTTGTCATAATGGCTGGCATGTGGTATAACCAATAAATTATGGCTACTGTTAATACAAGTGACTCCGTGATGCTGCAGGTGAGAGAAGTATTATCACTTCCCTAGTGTTGTCACGGCACCTGCTCTCTATGCCTTATTTACCAGCTTCTGGCAAACCTCAGTTTACCGGTGCCCTCCCTGTCCTGAGCTAACCCAGCCACAGCCATGGCCCGAGAGCACTTTGTGTGGGTCCTCTTATAGGCATGAAAGGGAACAATCCATAATTTATAAAAGACTACAAAACTTCAGTCTCCTTAAATGCGTTTAATTGGAACATTTGCTTATATCCCAGAGTCACATATGGATGAAAATGGCATTGCTTTTTTCCTTCAGTTGTTGTTATTTATTTTAGTCTTTGCTTTTTCACTAGAGCCTTGCTGTTTTTCTTTCAAATATCCCTTAGCAGGCTTCTCTCGAACTGTACAAATAGAGTTACTCATAATGTTTGCTCTTAGGTTGATTTTTTTTCTTTAAAGTATAAAATGTAACAATACTGTTAATTATATTTACTACTTAGAGTTATCTTCATCCTATACTTAATTTAAAATCATCCTTAGGTCAGGGGTGCCTGAGTGGCTCAGTCGGTTGGGCATCCGTCTGTGGCTCTGGTCATGATCTCACGGTTTGCGGGTTCAAGCCCCGCATCGGGCTCTGTGCCAAGGGCTCGGAGCCTGGAGCCTGCTTCAGATTCTGTGTCTCCCTCTCTCTCTGCCCCTCCCCTGTTCATGCTCTGTCTCTCTCTGTCTCAAAAATAAATAGACATTAAAAAAAATTTTTTTTTAAATCATTCTTCAGTCACAAATGAGAACTAAGAAAAAAACGTTTGTACTTTTTCTGTCCACCATTTGCCTTAAACCTCCCTAAAACAAATCCCAAGGCAAAATTTCTGCTTGGACAGCTTGAGAAGTCTGATTCATTGTACCCTTGTCATGCAATTTAATTTGAGTTCCTTATCTGACATAGTCTAGCATATTAACTTTCTTTTAAAGGGACCACTTTGGAAAAATCCACCTAAACAAGTCAAAATCAATGGCTTCCTTACAGAAGGATCCCCCGGGAAAGAATTAGCAGGAATTACTCCATGGGCGCGTCTGCTACTGGCTTTTTATGCTTGATTGCTTGTCAGTTGGCAGAAGTCAATGGTTCTTTTTCCCACACAGGAGCGGAGGAATGGGGGCGAACTACAAATTATCAGTACTCGGGATGTGGATTAAACATTTTGCTGCTGTCTCTCCAACATGTGCCCTGAAAGTACCACTTGGCTAGGAATTACAAACGACTGCATTTAGCAAAGCTTTCATTTAAAATAGACACAGGTGACAGCTCTATTATTTTTGCACGTTCAGAGGCATCCGCAGCTGTTTTTATTTATCTCAGCTGTATATGCTTGTATTTGTTGTAATTATTAGTCTCGGATGTAGTTGAAGATAAATATCTCAAATGCCTATCAAGGCTAAATTAAATTAAGGAAATCACACTCTTCACCGTCACCCCCTTTGGCCCTGCTTTGCTGCGGGAAATTTGCAACAATTTCAAAAGTTTAAGCCTCATTTCTGCTCCTCTCAGGAGAAGTACTTTCCAAAGTAGCCCTAGGTTCCTGACCTACTCCAACTCAGTACCCTCCTGCCATTGTTTTCTCTACATTTAACATAGGGGAAAAAATGTTTCAAAGTTTCTTAGAAACGCATAAAAATAGTTTTAAACTAATGGTAATTGCTCACAATGTGAAAAAGCGCTCCGTGCAAATGAATTGCGAGGGGACCCACTGTAACTCTTCTGGTTTCTTTCTGAAGGTTGTGGATTGCAGGTCTAACTGCTCTGTTTTGTTTATATTTCACCTGTGGTTCGTTCAGTACATGTAACATGTTGCAAAAGGGAGGGGGCGATGGTTTCACCCTTGGTAACCCAAGAGTGACCACACCGGGATTAAGTGAGGGTCCTGGAAATTTGCAAGAAAAGGAAAAGAGAAAGAATACAATGCACAGATTAAGGAGCGGGAGGGGATAGCAGGATTCTTTAAAGGGAATGTGATTAGCAAAGTGCAGGAGGTCAGCGTATGAAAATGTAAGGAAGATACATTTGTCTCCCGAATTCGTACAAATGGACCTTTTGGGAAAAAAAAAAAAAAAAAAAAGAAATCTGTTTGCAGTGGTGGCCTTGGGTTGGTCTGCTTTCAGCTGGGAAGACAGTGTTTTGTTTTGTTTTTTAAAATTTGACACGGGTCCTGATACACAACTTTGTAGAGAGGTTGGCCGGCTTATTAGCATAGTGGCCTTTGCAACCATGGTGACCACATTAGCTTTTGCACCTGTTGAGGTCTGAGTTCATTAATGACAAGGCAGCCTGGAAATAGACAACGCAAGGCAACTAATGCAGCCGTGTTTGAGAGAATCGGACAACTTCTCAAGAGGAAGCAGAGAAAATGCCAGTCAACATACTTGCAAAATGAAGAACTATTGAAAGAGCAAGAAGGTAATAGATGGTGGAAATTTACATGTCTCTGCCTGATAAAGACCATGGAAAGAGACTGTTAGAACCGGCAAAAGAGGGTTGTATAATAGTAGAGTTCTTTTTTATTGATTATCCTGTGTATTTAAAGGGTATTTTCTGTTACTTTCATTTATCACTTTAAACATGAGTTCTCTCCAGATGTATTTCTTTTAATTTAAAAAAAAATAGTGTTTATTTACATTTAAGAGAGAGAGGGAGAGAGCACACGTGCACGCATGAGTAGGGGAGGGGCAGGGAGAGAGGGAGACACAGAATCAGAAGCGGGCTCCAGGCTCTGAGCTGTGGGCACGCAGCCCGACACAGGACTCAAACCCACAAACCTCGAGATCATGACCTGAGCCACCCAGGCACCTCTACATTTGTTTTTAATGTTTGTTTATTTTTGAGAGAGAGAAACAGTGCGAGTGGGGGAGGGGCCAAGAGAGGGGGAGACAGAATGGAAGCAGGTTCTAGGCTCTCAGCTGTCAGCACAAAGCCTGACACAGGGCTCGAACTCACGAACTGTGAGATCATGACCTGAGCGGAAGTCAGATGCTCACCTGAGCCACCCAGGCGCCCCCTCTCCAGGTATGTTTCTGAAGTAAATATCTAATAATGCAGCTATCAAGTAAATGGACGTGCTAATGGCGAAGTCCTTTTCGGGGAAGATAATTCCCTTGATTTTGTCTGGTTTACAGTTGTGGTTACTGTCGCCCGACTTGCTTTTTCCTAAGTCAAGTGGTTTGGGCTGTTTTTCTTCATTCGTTTTAAGGTTCTGTCTTCAGAGGGACGAGGCGTTTTCCTCAATGCAACACACTTTGCTCGGCATTCACTGCCCTCTAGTACGTCTTAAACCCTCATCCTGATAACATGCTCTTAACTGAGGAAGTCAGCCTCTGTTATAAACCCGTGGAGGTGAGGTGCATTTCTGGGTTTGGACTTGATGGCGAGTGAGCTGTTCTCTCAGCCACTAATTTATTGCCACTCATTAGTTCAAAGTACAAGGTTTTAATTCTTTCGCTTGTAAATTTTGGGGGTGGGGCCCATGACAGGTGATAATAGAAGTTGTTAGCTGCAATGCTTCTTGAAATATTTGAAGATATACTTTAACACATTTTAATAATTATTGAGGGTGCCACTTGATAACACTAAATCTTTTCAATGAAAGCTTTCAAAATTACATGAAAGTCAAAACAAGGGATTAGTTTTCCTCCATCTTATTAGAGAATCTGCCCAGTGTTTTCAAACATGTACTAACTTTCCATTTTGATTCAAGATAAGCCTTTTACAACTTAATGGACTGAGTAAATGTCTGTGTTGAATTCTGACCCTTTATGAAGGATCCAGGGAATGAACTAGTTTCTTTTCTCCTATAAACCTTGACCTTTCCTTCTCCCCACCCTCACCCCCACCCTCGCCCTCTGTCTAGAAATGCGTTGAGTTCCAAAAGGGAAGGGAAGCCTGTGTTTCATTCTTTCTTTTGCCTCTACTCCCACCTGCCCCCAAATGGGATGTCTCAGCATAAATGACCAAACCTATCCATTGCTTAATCTTGTAGCTCACTGAAAATCTTCCAAATCCTACCATAACCTATCGGGTAGCAATGACGGTCTTTCAAATGATGTCTAGTAAATCATAGTCTCTTTCTTTTAGTATCTCCCTGCAGTTGATGTTATTTGTAAGAACTTAGTTTTCAGTCTGATGTGTGAGGCATTATTGATAGTAAGGCTATCTTCTACATCGTACAGACCTTTCTTCTGCCAAAACCAAGCGTTCCTAAAAGAATTTTCTTTGGACCAAATCCTTTATGGTAAAGATCACAATCTGACAGAGAAGTATCTCCTTTGAAAGGATTAGAGCCTCCAGATAGATACAAATAAGATAAGAAAAAGTAGACACATGTTAAATCATGGAACAGCAAAGGGAATACTTTATGGAAATGAACTCACAAGATAATAATTTGAATTTGACAAGGTGATAATTAAAGTCCCCAGATAGATTTCTTCCACATCTGTATGCCTTTCAGTAAAGTTGGTTAGCATATTAACTACTGCTGGAGAATACTAAAAAATATTCATGGGATGTAAAACTGCAAATTATTATTCATTTCAATTTGTATAATAAGTGTAACAAAATGCAATGCATACAGTATTACACAAGAGGTACTAAACTCTATTATAGACATTTCTAGAGCACAGGCAGGACCCTTAGATGACAGTTTTTGAATGTTCAAGTCATTTATATGAATTACGACTTCTCACAGTTTGGAAGAAATTTTGTGTATCTTCAGTGCTCTTTGGGACTAGTAACTTCTTATTTCCAATGACTAGACTAAATTTTTAACATTATGTATTTGGATATGTGTGCATAAACATACATACATATATACATCTTCATATAGTATATATGCATATAGTTATAACGTATATATTTGATTTTGTTACATTTTTCTTCTAAGGACACTGGGATTTAGTGACCAGAAAAGGCCATAGATGTGTGATCAAAAAAAATCAGTAACTACCAGAAGTTCTAATTTCAAATAGCACTCTAACGTATTCTCTTCTTCATAGTTGAATTTGATTGTATATACCTTTTAATTAAACATTCATTTGAAAAACCATTAAAAAAATTTTTTTAATGTTTTATTTATTTTTGAGACAGAGAGAGACAGAGCATGAGCAGGGGAGGGTCAGAGAGAGAGGGAGACACAGAATCCGAAGCAGGCTCCAGGCTCTGAGCTGTCAGCCCAGAGCCCGACGCGGGGCTCGAACTCACGAACTGTGAGATCATGACCTGAGCTGAAGTCGGATGCCCAACCGACTGAGCCACCCAGGCGCCCCTGAAAAACCATTTTTAATAGGATATTAGACACTGTGTTAGATGTGGGAGAAGAACTGTTAAGTGTGGCCACACTGGGTAGTAGATGTCACACTCGAGAATTTCTTTAGATGTGGGTGATCTATATATACAAAGAATATTTTCTGTCCTAAAGAATTTAAATGGAAGACACGAATCACTATGCTGTGAGATGTGTTGTCATTTTCCACCTATAAAAAAGCATACAAAGAACAGTGAGAAAGACTTTCTGCAATGCATTTTCACTTACATTGATGACATTTTTATAGAAATAAAATATTCTCGGGGCGCCTGGGTGGCTCAGTCAGTTGAGCATCCGACTTCAGCTCAGGTCATGATCTGGCGGTTCATGAGTTCGAGCCCCGCGTCGGGCTCTGTGCTGACAGCTCAGAACCTGGAACCTGCTTCAGATTCTGTGTGTCTCTCTCTCTGCCCCTCCCCTGCTCATGCCTCTGTCTCTCTCTCTCTCTTTCTCTCAAAAGTAAATAAACATTAAAAAAATAAAAATAAAAAAAGAAATAAAATATTCTCATGGCTTTGAATAAAAGGACTAGTTTCAAGTATCCCAGGGGACAACGCAGGGACCCTTGGGTCCACAGTCAATGGCAATCACCAATGAAACCTGATGTTCTCCAGCAGGAATGCTAGCTAGAATAGGAGGGAAAAGAGACATGATTGCAAAAAGAGGATCATTTGAGAAAACAACTTCAATGTGAAGTTGTGTTAGAATGGGGAAAAATGATTTTGGAAATTCTTGACAGGTCCGCGTGAGGAAATAGCATTCCGCTTGCAGAAACAAAATGAAGGGGAGAAAACAATGAGAAGCAAGAGTGTGGGGAGGAAATGAAAGTGACCGAAAGATGCGCTCGTCAAACAGGCGTATTTTGACAAATCAGGAGGAACAGGAACAGAAAGTCCAATGACACAATTTAGAAGAGACTGCTCTTACACGTTACATGACATCTCCAGACACCCTCAACAACACAAATTAGATGTGCATCTGTGTAGACAGGCCAGATCACACATAGTCGGCCCTGCCTCTGGAGGGGAGGGGAACATAGCTTGGCCTCTGCAGGTGACTGGAAAAATCCCACCAGCCTGCTAGACTCCGGGCCGTGTTGAGGATTCTGGCATATGGAAATGCACTTTGCGTATCCCCTTGGGGAACACATGGGAAATCAGCCTCTTTGCTTCTGGGTTTTGCAGTTCATACTTTATGTCTTTTCATTTTCCTATGCAGTTTTACTTTTTTCATGATGCCAGGCAGGACTAATTGTTGATTTCCACTAAATTACCACTGCCCTCCACTAGCCGGCTTCTCAGAACAGCCAGCCCACTAAGGTTTCCTCAGCAGAAGGGAGGGAAAATCCTTAACCATTGTCATGGCCACCCAACTCCCTTAGAGCCCTGAGTGTTCTGTTGGTACAGCCAAACCAAGGCATGTGGTCTATTCTATGAATATATATATTTTTAAATTTTTTAATGTTTATTTAATTTTGAGAGAGAGAGAGAGAGAGAGAGAGAGAGAGAGAGACAGAGCATGAGCAGGAGAGGGGCACAAAGAAAGGGAGACACAGAATCCGAAGCAGGCTCCAGGCTCTGAGCTGTCAGCACAGCCCGACGTGGGGCTCGAACTCATGAACCGTGAAACCATGACCTGAGCTGAAGTCAGACCCTTAACTGACTGAGCCACCCAGACGCCCCTGAATGGGTATTATTTTTGAAGAAGGTATGTTTTTGGAGAAACACACAAAGAAACACAACATGGATTTTTTTTTTTTTGTTCTTTCCTACTTAAAAACTCTTCATTTTTCTTTACCTCCATTGCCACTTTTTCTACTGCAGACATCATTTCCCTCAACTACACTGTTAGGGAAAAGTGCAATCTCTGTGCCTTTGTAAAATAAAATCTGAGGTTATTTCTTTGCCTCAGTCCTACCCTCCCTCCTCAGTGCCACTTGAAGGATCTTTTCAGAGCCCAGCCTTGCTTCCTGCCCAGCCTCCCTCTGCCCTTGCCCCTCCAGCCTGGTCCCGAGCAGTGTTTCTGGCAGATCTGAACCACATGGCAGGGGAGACTTTTAGGAACAAATTTTGTAAGGACTCCTGTGTTTTGAAGCCAAAAACTATTTACCTATTTCCCAAGATGTATGGCAGACTCTAAGGACATCACTGCGGAGTTTACTCTTACCGTATGATCTCAGGATCCATTTTTTCTGCTTTTGTTGTTTTGTTGTGAGTGGGAAAAGACAATATAAATATAACTGTATGGGTAATGTAAATGCTTTTCTCAGAAAAATTTAAATTAAGCTTTGCTGAGAGTATTTTTTGATAATTTCATTTGCGTGGAGCATTCAACTTTTAGGTTTCATATTCTCATTTTTAGTCCATTGATATTTTCAAATCTTAAATATTATTCTTATTCACTTCTGACTTTGTCTCCAGTGCATATGTGTATAAGCATAAATCTTTTCACCTTTATCTGTCTGTCAAAATGAAAATAAAACTTAAACGTTAAAAAAAAAGTTTAAAAAAAAGGTGGGGGGCACCTGGGTGGCTCAGTCAGTTGAGCGTCCGACTTCGGCTCAGGTCATGCTCTCACAGTTTGTGAGTTCGAGACCCGCGTCGGGCTCTGTGCTGACAGCTCAGAGCCTGGAGCCTGCTTCACATTCTGTGTCTCCCTGTCTCGCCCCTTCCCCTGCTCATTCTCTGTCTCTCAATAATAAATAAATGTTAAAAAAAAATTCTTTTTAATGAAAATAAAACTATCTTCTTTTATTCCAACCTTTGGGTATTTCATATCCTGGTTTTTTTTCCCCCAATTTGGCTTGTTTGAATATCTTTTAGTATACACTACTGATGAGGAAAACAAAAGCAAGAGAAACGTAGCTTAAATCTTGCAGCTTGCATCCCGCTGATAGACACCCGAAACATGTACAGTGTGACCTTCCTCATGCAACTCATGGCTGCCTTACTTCCTTCATGTTTTTGTTTTATTAAAGACTAAAAGTAACCTCATGTTAACAGCAGCTGGTCCCTCAAGGTCCTGAAAGCCTTGCTTCCAAATTCCTTAGAGACTTTTGCTTTCCCTAACCCCCACTAACTTAAAAGTATATAGTGACTCCTCACAATCCCAGTGCAGCTCTTTCCTGTGCTTCAATAAAGTCACCCGTTTGGCACCAAAGACATCTCAAGAATTCTTTCTCCGCCATTTGCTCAAGAAACCCATCAATACAAATTATTGTGCTTTGCTGCAAACGTGGGTGTGGCTCATGCGATCCTCTGCTAAAGGCGACCTGGTGATCACCCACGGGGTTCAGGTACGGTTGAGAGTATCTGGAGAGACAAACCCCCAGGCACCATGAGTTGGCTAATCTGGGAACCCATAAGCTGCCAGGAGCGCAACCTGGTACTTTTGAACATGTTCTCGGGAAGTGAATTCACCTTTGGCTCTCTGTGTTCAATGGAGAATACCTCTCCATCTCCTCTGGAAACAACCTCTTCTAACCTTTGCAGGATTGTCCGTTCTAGCGCAACCCTTCTTTGCTTATCCACCCGTGTCTCCATTTATATGTCTTTGTGCCGGCAACGTGTCCGTGAAAGTAACTTTGCCGTGCGTGGGCTCATTTCCTGAAGAACCCAGGAAAGCAAAGATCCTCCCGTCACTGGAGGAGGGTCGGCAACTATCATCCATAGAGCAGGTATGTTATTTCCACCGAACTTTGCTGGATTCTGGCAGCCTGTTTGCCCCCAAGGTTTTATTAAACCCTCAGATCTATTACTGGAAGCATTTTGCAGGAGAGAATCCTGACAGAGACTAGATCTCTCAATCTTTCTCAGACATGAGAATGGAATGAGAATGGAAGGAAAGAAAGAATGAATGGAAGTCAAGAAAGACTGCCAATTCAGGCAGCCAACAAGGTGCCTCTTCCCATGGAATTAGCTTGAATTCACCACTGTGTGTTCACTGTTCCTTTGTTGGAGAGGGAGCAAAGAGAAAACAAAACAGATGAGTTATTTGGTTCTACAAAAACAAAGCGGACATTTTTTTTTTTCCAGAAACATGCCAGTGTTTAAAAAAAAATAGGGATGGAACATGGGCCACGATCTGTTAACACTGTGGAAGATTTCCTTTATTGTCGGTACGATTCCACCTTGGCACACTATTTCTTCTGGGAAACAATCTACCCAGCAACCCATATACCCTTCTCTGGACACTACAAATAGCTTTCTGGCAATAAATCTGTCAAAGGCACTTGCACTGGTAATTGGGCCTATGTAATATGCCAAAAGAAGTTGGGGTAGGGAAGGAGAATGACCGTTATTAAGACCTCTGTGGGTGGGGCTTAACCCAATAAATCTTAGCGCAGCCATATGTGATGTCCGGCTCACGGTTCTGGCTCCTCATTTCTTCATTATTAGGATGCCGTTTCCACCCCCTTTGTCGTGTGACTGTGCACAAGCTCCGGGAGGGTATGTTGATTGCAGAGCCCTCGGCCGTTGCTTCTGGTCCTGATGATTGACTTGCTTTGGCCAATGGAAATTTTGCAGACAAGATGTGAGCAGACAAGGGAACTCCTGTGATGTGTCTTGACCTCCCGTTCTTCTGCCATTTGTCAGGAGAAGAACATGCTCCCTGTGGCACCATAAGTCCCGGAAGGAATAGACCTAGACCTAAGTCATATCCTAGAGCCACATTTAGCCAATCCCAGCAGCCTCTGGCCGAGCCACCCCTGACCGGCAGGGCCGGGAGCAAGGACGGACTGTTGTTGAGAGCCTGCAAGCTTTGGGGTGGTTTATAAAGCAACGTTAGACGGTAGAAAGTTGACTAATGCAGTGCTTTCTGTATGGACATCTGTTGTGTGTCCCGAAAGCTTCTAGTAAAGTCATGCTTTGTGAAAGCTTGATTTTAGCTGTGCTGTTGGGGGCTACAGGACAAGGTCCAAACTTGAACCGAGGCCGTGTAGTGGGAGGGAGCAGTATCTACCCAAGGAAGCCAGAACAAAGAAAATGAAGGATGAGTGTCGAAGAGCACCACGGGCTTCTGGAATCAGATGGTTTGCGGAGGGGCAAGCAGCAAGGATGGCAGAGAATGTTGTGGGATATGTCAGCATTTTCTAAGGATTCTCAGAGATACTTGGGGAGAGAAACCTCATAAAAGACTCGATTTTTTTTTTCATAATACACAAAGGGACACGGGCTATTGCTCTTTAGGCATTAAAGGCAAGCATGACCCACCCCTGAAGGCTGAATAAGTGTGAGACACCTGGTTCACATTTATACAAATCTTTGCACAAGACAATTCAACCTTCCAAGCACAATGCAAAGTAGCATGTCTAATCTATTAAGCATAGTGCCTCTAAACTCATAATATGTAGTGTGTAGAAATCCCTCCACAGCCGCTAACATTTATTGAGCTTTTTCTATGTACCAGGCCGGGCCAAAAGATTTTTCAGGTTTTAACTCATTTACAGACTTGTGAGGTAAATCATTTTATTATCTCTATTTCATAACTGAGTAAATTGTGGCTTAGAATGGTTTAGTAACTGGTCCAAAATCCAGCAGCAAAAAAATGACTGTGTACTTTATTCTGTGTATAAAATGCCTTTGCTCCTTTTTCTTTTATCCTTGCTTCTTACATCTGTGACTCCTTACACATTGTTCTGTCTTGAAACCAGAGAGAACCTGGGATCTGTAAAATCTTTATAATATAGTATAGGTGTTAAATATGGTTACATATATAAAAATTATGTACATTATAAACATATAAAAATTACATACATATGATTCCAATAAAAACTTGTATATTGTTAGAAATGACCGTCAATAAGGCATCCCATCTTTGTAGGGAGATCTACAATTGATAATTTTTGTCTGAGGACCAAGTACGTGATCTACAAGGTATGATCCCTGGAGGGCACAAGACTTCCTTTGTAGCTATCCAGTAGACGCATCATTCTTTTCTTTTTATTTATTTATTTATTTCTAGGAGAAGTATTTACCAAAGATCAACTCTAGAGGAAGCAGCTTTGCTGAGGTGAGATATGCAAATTGTCTGTTTTGCCAGACACCGGCAGATTAATCATATCATTAACAAAAGTCAGTTGTTAACCTTGAGGGCACATTTAAAAAAAATGAAAATCCACAGGCCAGGTGGGTGCATAGAAATGGCATTTTATTGCTTACTGACCAGATAGTTGCAATATAATCTTATCACCTTAATTTTTTTTTTTTTAGTAATAAATTCATTTGAATCTGAATAGGCATTTATAAATTAATTCTTTCTACTTTTTTGGCTTACTTAATCAGATGCAAAATTACTATTCTTTTGGAGGAAAGTGAGTCATAATTCAGAAGTAATTGTTTCATCTTATACAGGAAATAGTAAACAAATATTTTCAGAGTAATTTATAAAATCAGTAAGTAATATTTTAATGATTAACAATCTCCCTAAAACAATAGCTTGAATTCGTACAAGTAGGGAAGGGTCAATCAGTCGTGTAAATTGAACATGTGAAGGTCAATGTACCACATTAGAGATCCGTAACAACGGTGAAGGGAGATGTTCATTACTATGGAAGATACATTAACCTTTGAATTTTTCTCTGTGTAAGTTCACTTACAATTCAAACACTTCACAAGATTCTTGCATTTCTATTGTTTGTTTATTTTACTGATGAAAATAGTTCATAAAGAGTATGTGTGTGACCATGTACCTTTGAACAATTATTTAGAGATGGAATGTTATCAAGCAAAAGGAAACATGTTGATTACCTACTCTATTCATTTCTGTTGGGGTGTAACAAAATCACAAGGAAGCTTAATGACTTAAAATAAAATGCATGTATTAGCTCATAACCTCCGTTGGTCAGGAGTCTTGGGCATGGCTTTGCGGGTTTCTACGTCCTGGTTCTCATGTAGAAGTTTGGGGAAGATTCTGCTTCCAAGCTCTTTTGGCATTGGCAGAATTCATTTCCTTGTGGCTGTATGATCAACCCTTTCACTGGTTGGAGTTTTTCATTAGATTCAGAATCTATCTGCCTGCAGTCCCTAGAAGGTGCCCAGAGTTCATTGCCATGAGGACTTTTCCCACATGACGATTTGCTTCATCAAACCTGCAAGGAAGTCTTGCCTCAGTTGGCTAGGATAGAGTCTTCATGACAAGGAGACTCTAGATAAACTTGTTCTGGGTAAATCTGAGCTAGATCTGACAGAGACAAAGGTTTATAAGAATTAGGGGGATGGCCTGAGAATTTTGGTTACTTAATTGTAATGTCTGTGAAGCTTGTATCAGAAAAGTCTAGCTTACTTGAAAGTTAAAAAAAAAAAAAAGCTGCTCTGTTTATATGGCCTTACTAAGTAGAAAAACCTATCTGACTTGTTTTTAGGGAAAAAAAGCAATTTTTTTCTTATTTTTAGAGAGAGGGTGTGAGTAGGGGAGAGGGGACAAGGGAGAGAGAGAGAGAGAATCTTAATCTTAAGCAGGTTCCATGCTCAGTGAGGAGTCTGATGTTGGGGGCTTGATCTCACGATCCTGGGATCATGACCAGAGCCAAAGTCAAGAGCCAGACAGTTAACCTACTGAGCCACTCAGGTGCCTGTAGGGAAAAAAGAATCTTTAAAAGAAAATTGATGTTTTTTATTTATTTTTGAAGGAGAGAGAGAGACAGAGCATGAGCAGGGAGGAGCAGAGAGAGAGGGAGACACAGAATTTGAAGCAGGCTCCAGGCTCTGAGCTGTCAGCACAGAGCCCTACACGGGGCTCCAACTCACAAACTGTGAGATCATGACCTGAGGTGAAGTCGCTTAACTGACGGAGCCACCCAGGTGCCCCAGGAAAAAAGCATTTTTAAAAACATTACAGATAGTAAAGATTCTCGCTCCAAAATAATATTTGGAATATTATCCAGTTAGAAAAAGTCCAGAAGACCTGATTCAAACCTAATGTAAACACTCCGTATTTTACAAGACTTGAAAAATCAATTATTAATCTTTGTTTTCTGGATGAGAAAACAGGTATTGGGGTTAAATATCTTTCCCAGAGTCACATAGTTAGCAAATGTTGGAGGAGAGATTCAAATTCAGGCAGCTTGACATCAGGACTTAGGCTATTAAACTCGACTTTCAACTTTACCTATTTATATGTAAATCTTGCTGTCTCTATGCAGAAAAAGTCGAATTTTTCAAAATAAACTCAGTATTCCCTTCCACCAAAAAAGTCCTAGACACAGCAAGTATAGAGTTAACCACATGGTCCTGTGGTCCTGCCCACAATACCCAGGTCCGGTCACATCCTAACGTAAGTGCACTTACACTGTTAGGCTCTGGTGGCGAACAGTTAATTCATTAGAGCATGACTGTGTCTTAAGTGTTGCATTATCCCTTGCAAACAACATTGTGCGTCGATGCGATGCATAGGAGGAAATTTATCCCGATGCCTTTTAAGTGCTCCCAAAAAAGGTTGAGCTATGTTAATGGAAAAGTGCCCTCTCAGTTTGAGAGAGGACCATTGCGGTATTTGAATCAGGCTTGTAGCCTTGGGGGTTCCATGTGAGGACATTTTTTTTTTTTTTCATAATATTCTCAGGCCTAATGACTTGGCCCCATCCTAATCCCTTAGAGAATAAAATTAAATGTTTTCCACTTTTCCAGTGGCGTAAGCAGGGTTTCATTGTGCTTCCTCAATCATTGTCACACTAGCGAACCCTTCTAAAATGAATTTGTTCTGGAAAAGAATGGGCCAGGCGCCTCTGCGGAGGAATACAATAGTAGCATGTTTTGAAATAATTGTAAAGCAAAACAGATAATCGTGTTTTCAAGCTCTTTGAAATCTATATGTAAAATGTTATGTGCCTGAGGTTGAATAAAAAGATAGTTATAGTCATTACCCAGTAATGTGCCAATTATAGATAGCATTGTGTGTATAAGTTCTCCATTATACAATCAGAAAGGGAAGAAAATGGATTATCATCATTTAAATAATTTGATTTGCTTTGTTCATCTTTTGAGTTATCTTTTCATAAAATTAGATGCTGTGTTATTCCTTTCTGGAAAGTGGCACGGTATGGGTAAAGAGAATGTTTTCCTGTTAATCAATGCTGACAAGAATATTATACTGAGTAAAAAAAAGAAGGTGGGCAGGTGGGGTGCTGGGGGGAGAGACAAACGAGGAAGACCTGATTGAAATTATTAGTTGCCAGAAAACTACCTCTTGCCTTTTTATGTTTTTTGGAAGTACCTCTATTACCTTCCAAAAATACAGCTGTTTACAGTGATTGATAAGTTCTCTTGCTTTTAAGCTTATTCACATCCATTAGTTCTGCCTTTTTCCCCTGTTAAAAATCTGAAGCTGTCAGATTGAGTAGCACGATCAGCTAATGTTCTTGCCAGATTCAAAGCATGTCCCCGGGGGTGGCGAAAGTATTCTAAATCGCAAAGAAATGGCTTTTTAAATGCTGCCTGTTGACACTGGTCACTCCGCTTACTTGATTGGAAATGTTGAAGTAGATCTCAGGCAATTATAGAAACTGTGTTTAACCGGGCTGTGATGATCAATTTCCTCTAAATGTTTCATTTTTAGACCAAAACCAGATATTTGAAGTCCACTGTAGTTTGTAAGGACTCTTATGGAAAATAGTACATAGCTTTATTTTCAAAATTGGTTAAATCATTTTCTGGTTTTCGCTTCAGATTTATCGACGACCATGTACTTCGTTCCCTCTAGTCTTTGATGACTATCTTGCAAACTGTTGTTTCCCGCTATAATAGCTTCGCGGTTTCTGTTTATCACATTAGATATGTTTTGTATGAACAAAGGGCAAAGGTTTGAAAGGGAGTGAATGGTTTCTGAAACGTAAATTTCAAAAATACCGAGTTTAGAAGCGATTGCCAGTATGTCTCTTACAGGGTACAGAACTCAGAAGCTCTTATAAAAACAATAGAACAAATCATATAATCCCCTGTCTTCATTAAAGTATTTTCATATAAATGACATCAGGTTAAAAGACAAACAGACCAGCCAGATAGCTTTAATAAGGAATGACAACACCAGAAGTCCCAAGGAGAGAAGAGGTGGAACCCAATGAGAGCATAGATATAAAGATACTTAGATCGTGGAAGCTGAGAGCTCAGCCAAATAGATGATAGTGCCTCCAAGGAGACTTTGCACTACATCTCATCCATTATACAAATCAAATTAGTAAGCACAGTGAGAATGGAAGAGAATTAAATACACAATTTTGTTACCTGGTACCTTGAGAGGTTTCTCTGAGGAAGTGGTGTCTCTGTAGAACCCTAAAGAACATGTACAAGTTGGCCAGAGAAAAAGAGTGTTGCGAGCAGAGGGAATGGTATTTGTGAAAGCTCAGAAACAAAAAAAAAAAAAAAAAAAAAAAAAAAAGGAGGACTCTTGTGAGGAAAAGAAAAGGCTCAAAGCAGAGAAGAGAGTATTTCACAAATAAGGCTGGAGAGGTGACTTTGAGGTACCTTTAGACCGTATTGAAAACCCCCAACTGTATTCTTAAAATAAGAAGAAGCCACTGGAAGTTTTTCTTTAAGTGTTTATTTACTTTGGGAGAGAGAGAGAGAGAGAGAGAGAGAGAGAACGGGGGAGGGGCAGAGAGAAAGGGAGAGAGAGAATCCCAAGCAGGCTCCAACGTGTCCCAGGCACGACACGGGGCTTGATCTCACGACTGGGAGATCAGAACCTGAGCGGATATCAAGAGTTGGACGCTCAACGGACTGAGGCATGCAGGTGTCCCGAAGCTGCTGCAAGATTTAAGAAGAGCAATGATGTGACCGGATTTGCTTTTTTAAAAGCCCATTTGGACTTCTGTGTGGAGAGTGGCATATACCGAGGTTAAGATTAATTCCAGGGACACGTAAGGAGACTGTCTAAGTGGGCTTTGTTGAAATGATGTGGTGGAGAGTTTATTAGTTTCTTTGGGTGCTGCAAACTGGGTGGCTTCCACAACATGATGTTGTTCAAAGTCTAGAAATCTGAAATCAAGGTGTCAGCAGGGTGGTGCTCTCTCTGGAGGTTCTAGAGGCAAATCATTCTGTGACTTTCTCTTCACTTGTAGGGTTGCGGGAAATCCTTGGCATTCTTTGGCTTATATGTGTATCGCTCCTGTCTCCATCATCACATAGGGTTTTACTTGTGTGTCTTCACATTATCTTCCTCATGTGTGTCTGCCTCGGCATCTTCTCTCTTCCTACAAGGACACCAGTCGTATTGCATTGGGGCCCACCGAATGACCTCATCTTAACTAGTTACATCTGCAGAATTCCTATTCCAAATAAGGTCACGTTCACAGGTATCAGGGGCTAGGACTTGAACATATCTTTTGGGGGGGGGGACATAATTTACCCATAACAGAGGGCTTTGCAAGGAAATGAGATGATAGGTAGTTGAAAGGAACCATGAACAGATTTTTAAATATATTTATGGAGGTAGACTCAACAGGACTTGGTGATTGAGTGGGATTTGAAAGATTGGGTAGAGTTACGGTTGACTTCCAAGTTTCTGACATGTATAATAGATGATGATGCCATTTGTTGAGACAGGAAATTCAATAGATCAAATGAGTAGTGGGGTGACCAAGGGTTCATTTTTGACATGCCATGTTTGACCCATCTGTGAAATTTTCTCGTGGAGCTGTATGTAGACTTGGTGACTGAAAAATGCCTTTTGGCATTTAAAATGAGAGATGTGGTCTGGAGATATAAACGTGAGAGTCATGTGTATATAAATGCTAATTAGAACTCTGAAAGTAGATAACATTCTCCATCAAGACAATATTTAATCAGCAGGAAAGAAATCCTAATATCAACGTTAAACATTTAAAAGGCCAAAACAAACTAGTATTTCTGGCCAAGATGGATGAATAGGGACCAGTTTACCCTGACATATGAAATAACGAACAAACAGAAAACTGACAGAATATTTGAAACGATGGTTTGCAACACGTGGGACACCTGGCAACTAAGGACAGTAATCTTTGAAAGTCAAGAAAAAAAGTGAGCAAAGAAACTGAGCCATACTACAACTGCTTCTCAGATCAGGAACAAGATATAGATGATTGCTCTTCCAAAGTCTGTTTAACCTGGTACTGAAGATTCCAGCGAGAGCAGTAAGGTAAGAAAAATAAAAGCCATAGAGGTTTGAGAGGAAGATGTAAATTGAGTTTAGCTTGAGACAATATAATGATCTAAATGAACAGCTTAATAGCATGGAATCTTCAAGAGCTACTAGAACTAATATGTGATTTTAGCAAGGTTGCAAGATATAAACTCAATATACAAAAGTCAATTATATTTTTAAACAAATGTGAACAATCTGCGATTCTGAAAAAAAATACTATTTATAATAGCATCAAATATGAAATCCTTGGGAGTAAATCTGAGAAAATATGTGATAGACGTGTGTTAGAATTATAAAACACAACAGAAAAATTAGAGTACGGAAAAAATTGCAGAGAGAGACAACTTTTAGGGTCAGAAGATTATACATGTATATATATATATACATATACACACACATATGTTTTTAAGTTTATTTATTCGTTTTGAGAGAGAGAATATGTGTGTGAGTGGAAGAGAGGCAGAGAGAGAGAGAATGAGAAAGAATCCCAAGCAGGCTCTGGGCTCTCTGTACAGAGCCTGACACAGAGCTCGAATTTACTAACTGAACCATGAAATCATGACATAAGCTGAAACCAAGAGGCAGGCGGTCAATCACCTGAGCCCTCAGGCACCCCAGAAGATTCAGCATTTTTAAGATAAAAACTACTTCCAGGGCACCTGGGTGGCTCAGTCAGTTAAGCATCTGACTTTGGCTCAGGTCATGATCTCACGGTTTGTGAGTTCCAGCCCCGCTTGAGGCTCTGTGCTGACAGCCTGCTTCGGATTCTGTGTCTCCCTCTCTCTCTGCCCCTACCTCGCTTTCTCTCTCTCTCTTTATCTCACTCTCAAAAATAAATAAATGTTAAAAAAAAAACACAAAAACTACCCCCACATTGATCTATAGATTTCTTGTAACTCCAGTAAGCTGTATGTAGAAATTGACAAGCTGAATTTAAAATGCTGCAGAAATACAAAGCACGTATTATAGTCAGAATAATTTTCTTAAAAGAAGGGCAAAGAATAATTTTAAGACAGTTAGGAATTGGCATTAAGATAGAAAAATAGATCAAGGGACTAAAATAAGGAGTCCAAAAACAGACCCATGCATATATGCACAACTGATTTTAGATCAAGAGGTAAAGAGAATTTGGTTGGAAGGTGTCATCCTTTCAACAAATGGTGCTGGAACAATTTGATTATTTGTCACAAAATAATTGAGTATTCATCCATATCTACACCTCTCCATATCGATAACTGTAAATTAAGGTAGATCATAAACCTAAATATAAGATCTTAAACTATAAAATATTTAGAGGAAATAATAGAAGACCATATTGAAAATCCCCAACTTCATCCATAAAATAATAAGGAGCCACTACAAGTTTTAAGAAGAGCAACTCTAGGGGTGCCTGGGTGCCTCAGTCAGTTGAGTGTCTGACTTCGGCTCAGGTCATGATCTCACAGTTTGTGAGTTCAAGCCCCGGGTCGGGCTCTGTGCTGACAGCTTGGAGCCTGGAGCCTGGAGCCTTCTTCAGATTCTGTGTCTCCCTCTGTCTGCTCCTCCCCTGCTCACGCTCTGCCTCTCTCTCTCTCTCTCTCTCTCAAAAATAAATAAAAACATTAT
This sequence comes from Lynx canadensis, assembly GCF_007474595.2. Classification (NCBI taxonomy): domain Eukaryota; kingdom Metazoa; phylum Chordata; class Mammalia; order Carnivora; family Felidae; genus Lynx; species Lynx canadensis. The sequence goes on along the minus strand of NC_044303.2, from coordinate 76,118,706 downwards.
TTTGTTAAAAAAAAAAGAAGAAGAAAAATGTGATCAGGTTTGCCTGCTCTGCTGGAAAGATACTTATCCCCAATACTTCAGTTTCCTCATCTGAAAAATAAAGATGAAGAATTGATTTTAATTCTTTCAAAACTCCTAGCATTGACATTAGGCTTAAATCAGGTCTGCGTGTCTTTTTTTTTATTGGGTGATTTTTCAACAATTGTTTTGGAGAGAGAATCTTTAATATCTGTAATGCCTTTAAAAATGCTTATTCAGTTGCAGTAGTAACACAGGAGACAGCACTCAGTGCAAATTGATTATCGAACACATACCAAAGTAAAGCCTCCATGGACGGGATGAAGCTACAAAACAATGAAACCCGGTAGAAATTCTGTAATGAAAGCTGCCCACTGTGATCCCCTACTGAATCTGAAGAAAAGAGCTGTTTGAAAAAGGCGTTTGTATAAGATACTTTTGTGTAAAAAATAAGTCCTTACAAGTAGAAGTGCGGCTGTCTGGTTAGATGTTGTTCTGAGATAGCTCAACTTCGAGCTGAGCTTTTCATCAGCTGTGTTTGGCTTAATTGGTCAGAAGTGACCACAAAACCAAATGTGTTTCGTGGTATGAACTAACGTTATAGACTATTAAATAATACTGAACTGTAGAGTTCTTGTGAAAATTATTGTGAGTTATAGATTCTATTTCAGTTTGGGGCAAAGGCTGAAATAGAAGCAGTTAAATCGATTTTTAATGAAATTTGACAGGCAAAGGCACTAATATCCAAGGCACAGAATGATTCATTCTGGAAATGATTTTCATAGTTCTCTATTGTTTTAAGATCCACCTGCCTATTTTACAAATTAAAACTGTTCTGATATTGCCATGTATTTATCTCAAAAATTGGTTCTCTGTCAAATTTCACTTGTTATTAAAATATTTATGAAACTTCTTTTAAAAACAGTCTATCTTCTTTAAAAAAATGTTTGCTGTTATTATTTATTTATTTATTTATTAAAAAAAATTTTTAACGTTTTATTTATTTTTGAGACAGGGAGAGAGAGAGCATGAACAGGGGAGGGTCAGAGAGAGGGAGACACAGAATCTGAAACAGGCTCCAGGCTCTGAGCTGTCAGCACAGAGCCCGACGCGGGGCTCGAACCCACGGACCGAGAGATCATGACCTGAGCCGAAGTCGGACGCTTAACCAAGTGAGACACCCAGGCGCCCTAGTCTATTTTCTTTTATATGCTCAATGAGTACATTTTTAGGATTTTTATAGCTATATTCATTTTTATGCGAACCTTTTTAACATTTTTATTTTTATCTTCACTTGAGTAGAATTATTTGTATAATCAAAGTACTTTAAGTATGCAACCCAGAAGTAAATTACTTATCTATCTGGACTGGAGGAATTATCATTTAGGAAAATGGTAGAAATTATACTTGATGGAGCATCTTAGTTTTGATGGGCCACAATGACCTTGGAGGAATACGAGGCACAAGATGAACACCTGCTAGATCCCAGGTCTGGGAGGAATGTCGTTTTAAAGTCCCATCAGTTCGAGGTCTGAGCTTCTGATGTAAATGTCTACTTTGTCCAAAATGCACTTGACCGGCTGGCGCGAAGGGCTGGGATTAGAAAGGAGCACCGGGGCAGGTAGAAAACAGGAAAGAAGGACAGTGGAGTTCTTGGCCTGACTTGAAAGCACTAACAAATTTCATCAGAATGTTGCTGATGGCTTCTCGGAAGAATTTGTAGAGAAAATCATAAGCCGTGGAGGGATAGGAAGACATTCAGAGGTGCTTACCTGGCAGGTTGGAATATTGGAGCAGTGCAATGAGATCAGGGCATTGGGCACCTAGAGGTACTGAGACAGTGATGGCTAAATGTGTCTTTGGGCCCCCGGTGTCTTCGGTGACTCCGGTGTCTTTGGGCCCCCCAGATGGTATAGATGAATAAAAGGAGTTGAGAGTAAGAAAACTGGGAGTAACTGAGAAGCTGGCGGGGAAGTTCATGGTCCCTCTACAGCCATTTGCCAGATTCAGAAGGGAAAAAAGGAAGGCTTCTTTTTTTATACCCACTTCCTTTTCTACACCCACATCATTAATCACACAAGGGAGAATTAGGCCTCATGACCTCCCTGTTTTTGTACTTCATATGTAACTTTAAAAAAAAAAAAAAAACCTGCGTCTTTGGGACAAGTGAATTTTTGGTGGAGGGGAAGGCATCATTTTTACTTTTGTTAAAATACCACGGTGAAAGTTACTATGAATATTGAAAAGATCGGTAGCATTGGAATCATTAAGCAAGCTAATTATGATCCTCTCACAAAGGTTTAAATTTGGTCTGCAAATGCAGAACACAGACATTTGGAAATGTCTTTATCCTTTCAGTATTTAATGTTGGGAACGGGGAAGAAAGTGAGAAATTCCAGTGCCTGGATATTCCCAGGCTAATTTCTAGACAAGTGAGTTTTGATAAGTTCAAGGTTCAGATAAGAATATTTTTTCTTGTCTTGTCGGTTTCTTTCAATGGGCCTGAAATGGAACAGCCTGAAAAAATTAATACTAGCTTGCATCAATGGGGAGAATTATTGAGATAAGATTTTAGCGAGTTGGCATAAGATTAAGGATGTCCCATGATTATTACTTAGAGCTGACTTAATAAAATGTGTATGTACATACATGTGTGTGTTTCTAAAAGATTAGTTCAGAGTTCTTAGTTTTTCCTTACAGCAAATACACAAAATAAATGTGAGTAATTTAAGCCACTGTATAGGTACTTTTCCATTCAAATTTTATAAGTAGAAATTCCAATAAAAACAAACTGACATCCTACCTTCAGTCTTAAACATAATAGATAGTATCTACATATTTAACTTTTTCAGAGGGAAAACATTTGGATTTCATGTCCTAAAGGTACACGAAGCAGTATTTTTCAGCCTAAATTACCCAGCTAATTTCTAAACCAATTCTTCCCTTTACTTTGCTTCCGCAAGTGCAGCTTTTGATTAATATAATCTAGTTGTTGGTCTATCTGAGGCACTTTAACCTTCCCGCATTAGAGCGTGCCATGGAATGAAAATTTACTTTCTCGTTCTCAAATGTACCAAATACTGTTTCTGTGGTCAATTTCCTCTCTTTTGCTAAATTTGTTTGGACGACCTCATAGGACCTAAGTCCTTTGACAAGGGGACCATTTTAGCACCACCATCACAAAAGCTCTTCTGTTCATAAGGGAAGTATCTCCCCCTGAATTAAATCTAACCTCTTTAGCACTCCCATTTAACCACCTGATAAATCCACTTGAGATATCTTTTGGGGAGAGAGAGGGGTACATGGGAACAATAACACTTCCTTTCTGAACAGTTTAATAAAGCTTTGTGAGATTTCAAATGAAAGATAATGTGTAATGCTGATAGTACCCTCCAAAGCTCTGCATTCAAGGATCCAATTACTTTTTTGTCATGGTAAAAGCCACAGTGGATATACTAAATGGGAGTGAGGCTTAAGAAGTAAGGCCCAGGAGTCTGGGTATCTGGTTTCTGAGGTTGACTCAACTTCTGCTTTCTTATCTAGCGATGGGTAGGCAGCTTAACTTCTTTGCCTCAGTGTCTCCTTCCAGAAAATGCTTCGCAAATATCTGAGAAATGCTTTTAAACTGACAGTGCAAATTGCCCCTTAGAATCACATTGGAATTGTCCAGAAAAAAAATGAGGTGAGTGTTAGCGAAGGGAAATACTATCTTCTGCTTAATTTTAGATTTATCCGGAGTTTTACCTTTTAAAAGTCATGAGATTTCCAGCAGGGGGATGACATTTTCAAAGCCTTGAAGAAGCTTGTAAAAGGATGCGCTTTCAACTGTTTTGTGTTTCTCAGAAAAGTTTTGACGCTGTCATTTCTCCAACTTCATTTCCAACCCCCCCTCCCCCACTCCCGATTCCCAGCTGAAAAGAATCATTGCGATGTTAGCTTTACAGATTCTGGAATATTATCTCGGAGCTGATTTGTGTCATACAATTGTTATCAATTTATGCGGATCAGATTTCATTACGTCGTATTTGCTTATGTGGTTACTGACTTTAGGTATCCGATCCCCAGACTCTCAAAATGACTCATGTAACTGTGAAATAATTGGCTAGGACTCTGTGTGGAAGTATTTAATTTAATTTTACAGAATTCAAATGGATAGAACATTGTCATTTATTTATTAATTGATTCCCATTGTCCCCAGACAATGCCGATGCCTGAAAGGTGACCACACCTGTAAACTGTTAAAAGAGGAACCGAGGCATATGTAAACATTTTAAGAGCCTACTTGAGCAAAAATGGATTCCAATCAAGCAGGACTAACCCGGAAGTGGTTAGGAGCACACCTCCACCAAGAGCCAGGAGAGCCTTTTTGAAAGAAGGGGCAGAAACAAAGGAAGGGCGTTATTTGATTGGTTATAGCTTAAGTGGTTGCCTTATTTGGGAAAGCCCAATTGGCTGTTTGTGATGGGCTGTTCTTAGGTTTTGGTTTCTTAATCTGGAGGCATTGCAGGCTTAGGTGTGAGTTTGCCGACATAGCTATTAGAGCATTGGAGCCACCTGAGTCTAATGACTCTTTGTTTAATTAATTTAAGAGCAATGAATGGTCATACTCCTAAAATATGCATACCTGTATTTGTAATTTTTCTAGTAATGAGGAGTGTTCTGACCATACCTGTTTGGAAAGATTCTAGCAAACTGAAACAAGTACTTCTTCCTATAAGAGCCTTTGACTGTGTATTTTTGTAGGTGCTTTTGTGAAACATCATAACCTCTCTGATATCTTTGTGACCAAATCAAAGATACAGACATCAAGTATTTGGCTATGAGAAATGCATTCAGTATGATAAATAAGTTTTATTACTTATAGTAAATTAAAGAAGTTATAGAACTACTCATTAAAGGTAAATTAAATATGAACATCTTAAATTTAGACTATGTGTTCCAGAATTGAGAAGCCTAAATTGAACTCTCGACAAATACATTTTTTTTAATTTTTTTAACGTTTTTTATTTATTTTTGAGACAGAGAGAGACAGAGCATGAACGGGGGGGGGGGGGGGGGGGGCGGGGCGCAGAGAGAGAGGAAGACACAGAATCAGAAGCAGGCTCCAAGCTCTGAGCCATCAACCCAGAGCCCGACGCGGGGCTGGAACTCACCGGCTGCCATATGGTGACCTGAGCTGAAGTCGAACGCTTAACCGACTGAGCCACCCAGGCACCCCATTGGCAAATACATTTCTAACATATCAATGATTTTCACAGGATTGTACCTGCTGTTGCCTAACGACATTTCCCAAAGGAAACTTTGGTAAGAAAATTAAAGAATTTAGCTTCCTTTTGGAGTTACAGGAATTTATTTAAGTAGCTTTCCTGTAGTCCAAAGATTAGGTAGCTCTGATTAGAGCTCTAGATTGAAAATTAGTGGAAATAACCTCTTGCAGAACTTGTCTAAATTTAGCTTGGCTTCAAACCAGTAAACTATAGCCTCTACAACTTTGTAGACAGATTATAGCTCATCAGTATGACTGAAAAATCACTGTGGAATTGCTCTGTAATAGTTCTGTTGCTATGCCTATAAATATAATTTTACTGAGAGACTTTTCCATTTTCTAGCTCCTCGGTATCCTTTACTGTGTCAAACGAAAGGGCCTCAGGAATATCGTAAATGACAAATTAAAAGAGTCTCAGATAAAACACGGTAAGTTAACACTAAATTATCAGTGGTTAATAAAAGAAAAAAATCTGAAATCCTTGGATTGCAAAAGTAGTTTTAAAAATCATGTCTTGCAACTGATTTTAGCTTAATCTCTTGTATACAAGTCTAAAAGGTAAAATGAAATTATTTGAATTTCACTTACATTCCACTATGCCTAACATATATATATATATGTTATGGTATATATATATGATATATATATATATATAATATGATATATATGATATAAATATAATGTAAATAAATAAATAAATAAATAAATGTATATTTTAAAAAAGCATTATTTAGGCAAATGGATACTGTTACCTAAAGAAAAAATTTAAAGGCTTCTCTAAGGGGCAAGAGAAGAATGGAATCAGATGTTGTAGCTGGGCAGAGTTTGAGTTTTAGGGGAAAGGAAAAGAAAAGAATCTGGAAAACTGTCTTAATTATTTTATATCAAAACAAACAAACCAAACAGGACTAGAGCAGACTGTCTGAACTTTGTACTTTTCCTCTTCCATAGTATCTTTGTGTATATATATAGCTTATTTTCTACTTACTTTCCTATTTCTCTGTAGCTTTGTTCTCAAAGTGTGATCCAGCGTCAGAATCACTCAGGGTGCTTGATAAAGACAGATACTTTACAGATGATCCAGATGTACTGCAGGTGTAGGGCCTGGCAGTCTACAAATTTAGCAAAGTTTCCAAGAAATTCTTGGAAAAAATACAATTTAAGAACAATGACTAGGAAGCGTGTGATAAGAAACTGTAAGGAACCCAAGGTCTACCTTCCTCCTGTTTCAATTAAGACTTTACTCTCTCTCTCTTTTTTTTAATGTTTATTTATTTTTGAGAGAGAGAGAGAGAGAGAGAGAGAACATAAGCATGGGAGGGGCAGAGAGAGAGGGAGTCACAGAACCCAAAGTAGGCTCCTGACTCTGAGCTGTCAGCACAGAGCCTGATGCGGGGCTCGAACCCATGAACCACAAGTCAGATGACTAACCGACTGAGCCACCAAGGCGCCCCACCTGAAAAATTCTCTTTCAGTCTGTGCCTTATTTCTCATTTTCTTGACATTGTCTTTCACAGAGCAGATTTTTTTTTTTTTTAATTTTAATGGACTCTAGATTATCAATTACTTATTTCATGGATCCTGCCTTTGGTGTTGTATCTAAAAAAAATCCATCAGCGTACTCAAGGTGATCTGGGTTTACACCTGTGTTGTTTTCTAGGTGTTTTATAATCTTGTGTTTTATGTTTAGGTGTGTGATATTTTTGAGTTAATTTTTGTGGAGAGTGTAAGGTATATATGTGGATGATGATGAGTGTTATTTTGCATATGGATGTCTAGTGGTTCCAACGCCATTTGTTGAGAGACTGACTTTTCTTCATTATATGGCCTTTGCTCCTTTATCAATGATCAGCTGACTAAATATATGTGTGTGTGTGTGTGTGTGTGTGTATGGCTCTATTTCTGGGCTTTGTATTCTGTTCCATTGATTTATTTGTCTGTTATTCCATCAGTATTATGCTGTCTTGGTCATGATAGTTTCATATCAGCCCTCCAAATTTATTCTTTTTCTTCAATATCATGTTGTATATTCTGGGTCTTTTGCCTCTTAATAGAGACTTCAGAATCAATTTTTCAATATTCACAAAATTACTTACTGGGATTTTGAGTGGGTTTGCATTGAATCTATAGATCAAGTTAGGAGAACTGACATCTTAATAAAATTCAATCTTCATATCCATGATTATGGGACATCTTTCCACTTACTTAGTTCTTTTATTTTATTCATCATAGTTTTACAAATGCTTATTTTTAAAACATTTTAGAAATAGATACTGTATTATAGGGTAATAAAGATTTTTTTGATCTAGAAGAAAATTAAAAATAGAATTTTACCTGATATAAAAAATCCTAAAGTTTGTTTTCATAAAGTTCAGCATAAGCGCTTAGTTTTCTTATGCTTCAAAGTTTAAAATGAAGCAGATTTCTTTCCTGCTTAAATAAACGGGCTGGTGTGAGGAGTAAGTGGTTCAAATACGTAATCTTCTCTATAAATGTCTCTGTGGCAGTTGAAAATAAACATCTCAATGTGCTTCCTTTCCTTTCCTTTCCTTTCCTTTCCTCTCCTCTCCTCTCCTCTCCTCTCCTCTCCTCTCCTCTCCTCTCCTCTCCTCTCCTCTCCTCTCCCCCTCCCTCCCTCCTTCCTTCCCTTCCTTCCTTCCCTTCCCTTCCCTTCCCTTCCCTTCCCTTCCCTTCCCTTCCCTCCTTCTTCCCCTCCTTCCTTCCTCCCTTCCTTCTTCCCCTCCTTCCTTCCTTTCATTTTCCTTTCTATATCTTCCCTGTCTCCTTTCTAGCAGCAGCACTTAAATTGACAAATACAGAGATTAACTATATCACATCTTGTAATGTACATGGTATTTTAATGGTTGTGCAAAGATTATAAGAATTTTCCAGTTTACCTAATTGTACATAAGCTGTTAGGACTAAATTTCTATTAAAAAAAAAACTGTAATAAATACAGTGTGTGGCTTGAAATTCATGCAGTATGCTTTGAGAGCTACTCCAAAATTAAGAGTGACTCCTTTGTCTGGATAAGACTACACTTTGAATCATTTAATTACAACAAAACAAAATATCAAGATGCCAAGAAACAAAAATTAATGTATTGCATCACCCTTTGTTTTACGTGATGTGGATAGCCCCTCAAAATACTTAAGTAACACATGCGTAGCCTTTTTTTTTTTTTTTTTTTAAATTTTTTTCCAACGTTTATTTATTTTTGGGACAGAGAGAGACAGAGCATGAACGGGGGAGGGGCAGAGAGAGAGGGAGACACAGAATCGGAAACAGGCTCCAGGCTCTGAGCCATCAGCCCAGAGCCTGACGCGGGGCTCGAACTCACGGACCGCGAGATCACGACCTGGCTGAAGTCGGACGCTTAACCGACTGTGCCACCCAGGCGCCCCATGCGTAGCCTTTTTAAAGTTCAATGTCTTATGCTTGAACGGTCCATCACCCCTTCCCCGTGTGAGTCCTGTGAGGGTTACTCTTCCCTATGACACGGCCTTTCTTCACTTGCTGACCATAAGGCAGTTTTTGGAGGGGATCTTAGGTCATCTGGGCATAAATTGTTCCTTTAATTTTGATGTATAAAGGAAATGGACTGTGAAGGTGGGTGTCAGGGAAATATGAAAGAATTGAAATAGATTAAAAGATGAGTAAATGAACTGTCCAGCATAATTGCCCAGGACGTCTCTGGCTTTCATTGTTTTTGAGCTATTTTACAACTTTATAAATTGTGAGACGATATTCACGCAAAGGAGTTTCTTTAAAAATTATGCAGTTGTGTGCAGTGAAATGCAATTGATTATTACTCTGTCAATAGACCTGTTTTGCCTGTACGTGGCTTTAAATGTTCCTCCTTTGAAATGGTTGTAATATCTTGCTGTTTCTCTTATTAATTAATGATTTAAGCAAAATGTTTGAAATGTGTTCATTTTATAGCTGTATGAACTTATGATTAAACAGTTTTAACACATTATTATTTAACACCATTTAATTTACTATCTAGTTCATAAGTACTCCCCTCTTTACTTTCTCCTAAATCACAAAAACTTAGTTGAAATTCTTAGCCCATTGACTTAGGTTAAGTACTAAAGCATGAACTCTTCCTAAAAGTCCCCTTGAAAACATCACATTCTAGGTAATTTTTATCACATCAAACCTATGCTAGTATTCTTTGCTCTAGAACTGGCACCTACTCCAGATTCAGTACCATTTTCCAGTCTCACATCCTTCGTCTTGGTAAATATGAAATACGTTCGCTGCATATTTGATATGACCCCTATTATTTTGATATAATTGCTCTAATTCACATATCACATGCTATTTTTGTAACAGAAGGGATTCTGGCTGACCTCACAGCTATGCGCTGCTTTATTTTATCCATATAGGTAGGATTTCTTAATGAATTTTGTTTTAACAAACCTAGCCTCTATAATGCATAAATATCCAGTATATAATAGAGAGTCGGTATTAATGAATGTGCCGGTTGTTATTTTGCTGTGGTTGATTTAAAAATGAGAAAAAAAAAGCAGGCATAAAATCAAAAGCATGATTTACTTGTTAGTCATGGTGATAAATAAAAGAAAAAAAGGAAGGAAACTGAAAACTGGTTCCAGAGTTGTTACACATAGAAATGTTAAATCGCTAAAAACTGGGAAGTAAAAGCATTATGCTCTTTTTATTAGGTAACACAGATACCTGCTTTGTATTGAAAATCATTTTTGGTAATCCTTAAGAGATTATTTTTCCTGTCGATAGTTTGTTGTGATTATAGACAAACCCAGCCTCTCTCCCCCTCCAAGCCCACCCCTACTACAGAAAATTCTAAATGAGCAAGGCGATTAATTCAGTAAAGAAAGATGTCAAGCCTACAGACGAGAAAAAAAGATTGAATTATGGGTAGGCAGATGAACCAGGTAGAAATCCAGCAGTTGGAATTTATTATAAAAGCAAATAATAAGAAATCACTCAAGAAATAGAAAACTTAAAAATGTTTCTCAGTATGGTATAAAAGGGAGATGGAGAGTTTCTCTTTGCATCAACAGGAATTGGGAAAACACAACTGTCAGAAGATTAAGTGTTACTTGTGAGTGTTTAGAAATATGATGAAAATAGATTAGGTAATTACAGAAAATGTCCTTCAGTTGCTTCCCCTGTGTATCACAAAAATCAGTTTGATACTCCTTTTTTTTCTTTTTTTAGTTTTACAAATTCAGGGCCTTCTTCTCTCAGAGCTGTGATGGCCAAAGAAGGGATGCTACCAGAAGGTCAGTTTGAATCTACTTTAATTATGTTTTGGTAGTGAAACCGTAGTTGGAAAGCAATGTATAACCTTGAGTTTGTAAGATCTGTTACTTTTCACTCATTGTCATCATCAGAACATAAGGCCCTCATAAGCCTAGGAGAATTCATTTTAAAGCAGGGAAGTTTTGTAACATGAAGTGCAGAGATTTAGCCAGGGTCCAACGTGATGCATCTAGGAGGTTAAGACTGGAGGGATCATAAGGGAATTTCAGAGAAAATTCTGCCCTTCAGCTGTTTTGCCTTTACAATTCTGTCCAGCACTGATATTATTGAACCATTTGGTATAGTCCTTAAGTACCTGAACTGGATGATAAATCTCTGCTCCCTATAGAAAAATTTAGATACCTTACCAACTTCTGCCTATATATGCTAAAGCATATTGCCTTTTGGTGCCTTTTCTCATTTTATGCTTGTTTTTATTTTTTTTTAAATATAATTTATTGACAAATTGGCTTCCATACAACACCCAGTGCTCATCCCAACAAGTGCCCTCCTCAGTGCCCATCACCCACTTTCCCCTCTCCCCCACCCCCCATCAACCCTCAGTTTGTCCTCGGTATCCAAGAGTCTCTTATGGTTTGCCTCCCTCCCTCTCTACAACTTCTTTTTTTTCCCCCTTCACCTCCTCCCAGGATCTTCTGTTAAGTTTCTCAAGATCCACCTATGAGTGAAAACATATAGTATCTGTCTTTCTCTGACTGTTTCACTTAGCATAATACCTTCCAGTTCCATCCACGTTGCTACAAATGGCCAGATTTCATTCTTTCTCATTGCCAAGTAGTATTTCATTGTATACATAAACCACATCTTTTTTATCCATTCGTCAGTTGATGGACATTTAGGCTCTTTCCATGATTTGGCTATTGTTGTAAGTGCCGCTATAAACATCGGGCTACAAGTGCCCTATGCCTCAGCACTCCTGTATCCCTTGGGTAAATTCCTAGCAGTGCTATTGCTGGGTCATAGGGTAGATCTATTTTTCATTTTTTGAGGAACCTCCACACTGTTTTCCAGAGTGGCTGCACCAGTTTGCATTCCCACCAATAGTGCAAGAGGGTTCCTGTTTCTCCACATCCTTGCCAGCATCTATAGTCTCCTGATTTGTTCATGTTAGCCACTCTGACTGGCGTGAGGTGGTATCTCAGTGTGGTTTTGATTTTTATTTCCCTGATGAGGAGTGACGTTGAGCATCGTTTCATGTTTACACTTGTTTTTTTTTTTTTTTTTTTTTTAATTTTTTTTTTTTCAACGTTTATTTATTTTTGGGACAGAGAGAGACAGAGCATGAACGGGGGAGGGGCAGAGAGAGAGGGAGACACAGAATCGGAAACAGGCTCCAGGCTCTGAGCCATCAGCCCAGAGCCCGACGCGGGGCTCGAACTCAGACCACGAGATCGTGACCTGGCTGAAGTCGGACGCTTAACCGACTGCGCCACCCAGGTGCCCCTACACTTGTTTTTAAATTGAGGCTTGATCTGATGGAAATATACATTTGGAAAAATTTTCTCTGCTGTCTCAACATTCCTCATTCATGTATTTGTACAGCTATCAGGATTAGCATGAAAGAGATATTTATTCCAAGATCCCTCTCCTTTTGATGTTGTTACACTCTGTTTATCCACAGTTATTTTCATAACAATTTATTGTGTTGCCACAAACTAGGGACAAGTCTCTGGAGGAAACAGTGTTTCAAGGCATGGCCATCATTAGGAGACAATAAACTTGTTTTCATTCCAACATTCTTAGCTTTGTTAAAGGCTAAGTGGAAGAAATTAACATACTGCACGCCTTACAAAGAAAATTGTTTCTAATTATTTTGCTTCTCGAATTATTCCGTGAGGCATTGATTGGACTTTAAATCTGTTTCATATCAGTTACCCTCAGCTAACATAATTTTTCAGTGTTGTGAAAGACAGTCTATTAATTCAAATAAGATTATCCTACTAAATAAAAGTAAATAAAATTACTTGGGTAGCCAGAATATTCAAGTAGCCATTAATATTGGTCAGAAGTTAAAAGTAGGATGAGCCAAGTATCTAAATATCTACAATTTAGCATGCAAATTCTGATTGTCTGCACCTTTTGGGCAAAATAAAATTCAACTTAGAAAAATGTTAAGGAAAGTGTTTATTAAGCTATCATGGGCTGTGGAAGGCAGAATGATAATGTCCCAAAGATGTCTAAGTCTTAATACTTGTGCATATTTTACCTTACGTAGCGAAAGGGAATTTGCACATGTGATGAATGTTAAGGATCTTGAAATGGGGAGAGTATCCTGGATTATTATTCTGGTGGGTCCAATCTAATCACATGAGTCCTTAAAAGCAGAGAATTTTCCCAGCTGTTGTCAGAGGGAGGGATAATGATGCAAGGTCTGTTAGAGAAAACATTGCTGGCTTTCAAGATGGAGGAAGGGACTCTAAAGCCAAGGAGCCCAAGAAGCTTCCAGAAGCTGTGTCTCTCCTGGAGCCTCCAGCAGGAATGCCACCCTGTTGACACCTTCGTTTTAATTAGATGAGACCTGTGTTGAACTTGTGATGTACAGAATTGTAAGATAATGAATAAGTGTGCTTTTTAACCACTTAAATACGTGGTAGTTTGCTGTGGCAGCAATAGTAAATTAACATAAGGCCATATCTTGGCATGTGATATTTTAAGTTAATTATGATAGTTTAGAAAAGCTCTATGAGATAGCTATAATTAGCTTATTCCTTTTTTAAAAAAAAATCACAACTCTCTAGAGATTTAACAAAATTAACATTGACAGATAATTAATTATTAAGTTAGGAGTGATAGACCCAGATTGGGTTGTGCATGTAGGTATTGACAAGGTGCTGTTTTCCAGATTTTCACGTGAAAGCACAAACACGACCTCACATTCCTGCCTCACACAAGTAGAGCATGAAATTGAAGGAAGGGATTTAATTTTTGGCTTTTCATGGAAAGATATCTCTGTTTATAAACTTTAAAAAATCTATATGTTTCACACGGTTGCATTTTCTGAACTATAAGTGTGAACGTTTATTGACACTCCAGCAACCAAAAGTTATATTTTAATTGGAAAAATCAGAGTCCTATATCTTGCAAATTAACTGAAGTCTCTCTACTCTTAAAAACATGTCCAAAGCATTATGCTGTTTTACCACAGTTTAATCTAGCTTCTGGAAGAATCTAAATTAATAGAAAAGCTAAAAGTCCCATAGCAATAGAGATTAAAGAATTTTTAGACTTTCTCAGAGACAATGGCATTGGAAAACTATGAAGTATTTAACCCAGTTTACATTTGAATTAAAGATTAAAGAAATTGTTGGTAACGTTCAGATTACTAGATGGCCCACATAAGGGCATAAAAATAGCCAACATTAATGGAGCACATAATGTGTATTTAAGAAAAGAAAATTTATCTATGGCTTCGGCTTCTATTCTTTGTTCAAACTGACATTCATTCAAATGTCTATGGTCTGAATACTTGGAATGTATTGAGCCAAACGTGGGTCACTTAGGAATTGCCCAGAATTAATTGTTTTCATTTTCATCCCAGTGACTTGCAGTCTGTGACACAGGTTTTAGGATGAATTCAGGCACACCAGCTGTCACTTTGGCAGACGTGATGCTGTGTTTGATGCATCCCAAATCCTTCAAAACTGTGAATCCGACTCAAGATCCATACCACTGTGGTTAATCCATTTGCACACACTAAGCTATTAAATAAATGTTCATTATTCTCATTGGAAGTAGTTTGGCTATTTTACTAAGGCCCTGCATGTAGACATTCAAGATGATAGCGATTTGTCTTGCCCAGGATTCCCCATTTTTAAAAGTGATAGTTTGCCACACCTGATGCCAATTTGTAGGATGCAATTGTGAGAAATATGGAAAACATCAGGAATGAATAAGCCTATAGACTTTGGCAGGAGAGATTGTTTGTATAGCGGACTGTTTATATTGTTCACACGTTAGAGTTTGCGGTTCCCAAGTGATCCTCTGGCTGAGCCAGAGGATATCTGTTTGGAGTTCCATTTCTGGTATGGCCCGATGACAAACCCCCGACTTAAGTGTCTTGCTAGACTCAACAGGGCAGCTATAGGTAGCATCAGTTAGGAGCTGGCTCCAGGCCAGAAATAAGAACACGGGCGTGTTCTTCTAGCAGGCGCCCTGCCCGGATACTCAGGAGGGATTAGGGTGATTTGGGACTCCAAGGGCTTGGCCTGCGCTTCATTAGTTGGAAAGGTGGGAGCTCATTCCATCTCTAGAGACTTCCCACAGTTGACTCCACGCACAAGGCTCTGTGCAAACATCACAGCACTGGCAAGCGAAAGAGGACGAGGGAAAGCATCACGGGGAGACAGACTCTAAATTAAGGGAGGTAGATGTGGGGAAAACCCAGGTATCCTCATGGACTGGAACCTTATTCAGTGAAAGTAGGATTTTGCTCTAAGTATCATAAAATGTGGAAATGGCTCCTAGAACATCTTTTATAGGATATAGCTGTCATGGTAGGAACCATGGCCAGATCTGACTATGAGGGAGAACGGTACACTCTAGAACAACACTGTCCAATATGGGAGCCCCTAGCAGTATATGGCTATTTAAATTAATGTTAAAAATTCAGTTCCTGAATGGCCCTCGCCATATGCTCCACAGCCCTGTCCACCTGCTACCGTATTGGCGGGTACAGATACAGACAACTTCCATCGCTGCAGAAAGTTGTTTCACAGATTCCTCTAGAACCAAGCCAGGCTCTTCTGTGAGCTGGAGGGCTGAAATGTTGAATCTCAGCATGACACTCTGCTTGCTGCTCTTAGTTAAAAGGCTTGCCAATCTCTGCAGTTGAGCCGGAGAAGTCCGTAAGCCACGAGTTCCTAGAGATGTGGCTGGACCCTTAGACTGGAGAGCAGAAAATTTGAGAGCATCCTTGCGATAATCGCTTATTCGCCCACATTGTTCACACTACTCCTAGGACTCATTTCACCATTTAGCGAATATTTTCTGAGACCCTACTCTTTACCAGATGCTACTGCAGACACCAAGACTCTGGTGAAATATAAAAACAAGGGCTCTGCTCTTAATGCAGCTTATATTCTATGTTGCTGATATGCCAGTTAGAAAAAATGTCAAACATGTAGGATAATTTCACACTGTATTAAGCTCTGTGAAGAATATTTTAAAGGTGGTGGAGGAGGGGAGGTTGATGTTCAGGTGATCAAAAAAGGCTTCCTTGAGAATAAGCTAGTCATACAAAGAATCAATAATCCATTTGTTCTACACGTGTATATTTAACAACTGTTGTTAGCCAGCTACTGGTTTATGTGACCAGTGTGGTATTATGCCACTAAAATTCCATAAATTTGAGAGCAATTCAAGACCTATGTTCATTCCCAGTATAGTGAATTTGATTCTCATGCATGTGATCCTGAGATGAGTATCTTTAAAAAATAACTAAAAGTCACTTATAGGGATAGGCAGACTAATCATCAGGACACTTGAATGCTCCGTTGAACTTGATTCATTAGAAAATGAGAAACAATTAAAAGGAAGCAAATATTATGACCAAGGTTGTACTGATACCAAAAGGAATGATAGATTAGAAAGAAAAAGGGAATCATGAAAAACCATCAGCAACTCTTAAATTGATTTAGGTTAAAAGCAACAGAGGGACAACATTGAGTTGGATCTATAAGCATAGAAATAATAAAAAGAAGCAAAATGCCCTGAAGAGTCAAAAGTAACGCTGAGATTTTTATTTTTTTTATTTAAAAACATTTTTTTAAAACATTTATTTATTTTTGAGACAGAGACAGAGCATGAACGGGGGAGGGTCAGAGAGAGAGGAAGACACAGAATCTGAAACAGGCTCCAGGCTCTGAGCTGTCAGCACAGAGCCCGACGTGGGGCTCGAACTCACGGACTGCGAGATCATGACCTGAGCCGAAGTCGGCCGCTTAACCGACTGAGCCACCCAGGTGCCCCAACCCTGAGATTTTAAATTTGATGTCTGAGAGAAGGGTGATGGTATTTTGAGATAAAACCAAGCCAAAAAATATTAGGAGAAATAGTTTGGGTTCAGTTCTACATATTATAAATCTGTTATTACTCGTTCTTTAGTTGCGGATGCATACTTTTCCTTTTTCTCAAGTTCTGAGACAAGCAAAAATAATAAAGGAAAACACGATTTCATGCCAGACACTAAGCGAGAAAAAATTTATCATGCCCAACATAATTTTAAGCCTCCCACGTTATCCAAAATATATATGCTGCAAATTAGAATTTCCAAATTAGATCCATCTTCTTATTATGATTAACTATGAAACAACAACAACAACAGCAAGTCTTTGTCTTCTTTGGAATCGTTTTTAGAATGTACAGCATGAATAATATGTTTCCAAAATAAAGTCCGTTAACAGCAAAGTCTAATAAAAAAGTAAACCGGACTACATGTATTCATGTATTAGCTTGACCCATGTCTGGGATCGGGGCCAAAATTTTCAAATTATGCTATCATTATTTACCAAAAAAAAGGGAAATGTTAGCTAACATTATTAAATAAAAGCACGTATATGCGTGCATAACAGGAACCAAAATAAATGCTAATGTTAATGAATGTTGAAGATGTATATTTCTACACACAGCGAAGATAAAATATCCTCTTGAGTAGTATTGGAAATAGTAGCTCTGCCAGGGGAAAATTTATACAGTCTCCTTGGCTGTAGGGTATACATTTATTGTGTTAGAGAAATATCCAAAAAAGCCACTTCCGCAGTTGCCCAAAACAAAATTGAAATTGAACATTTTGCATTTCAAGTTCTTTCCACCGCTTCATTTCTTGATGAATGGCAGATAATGAAACGTAGGTGTCTGCAAAAATAAATGTAGTATATGAGGTGCCTTGGTCTTCTATCAAGTACATGTTTTATGTATTTAAAGAAAGAAATTGCATCTGTTCAGAGAGTTGCTCGATGGACCCCGTTTTGAGTCATATTTCATTTTCTGCATTCCTTTTGGTTCAGGGCAGATGCTTTCATACTTTGTTAGGATTCCCTATCAAGGCAAGTAGTATTTTGTGCTTAAAAGAGTGTTCCTAATCAGACTAGACATTTAGGCCACCTATGGAGACAAACATCCCGGTTTTCTATCCGAAGTATTTGATCTCTCTTGCCCCATTGTCGTTTTGTGTGTTTGGGAGATGATCATCTTGGTGTGGGGTCCTGGTTTTCCCAGTGACTTTGCAGCACAGAAACTTGGTTGAAATGTTGATGATCCCAGACAAGAAGAAGGTGATGATGACAAGAAAGGATAATTGGGAAATAGTGCCCTGGGGAAGAAATAGTTTGGCAGGGAGAGAAGTGCTTGACCACTTTTTCTCAAAGGACATTTATTTTTGAAAGACAGAGTTAAGAGCGTGCAATTGCAGGGGCAACTTGATTGTTGAAGAAATACACACCCCGGCATGCTTAAACTCGTTTGCTTTAAAGGTTAAACACACACGCACACGCACACACACACACACACACACACACACACACAGAAAAATGTGCATCTCTTTTCAGTGATTTCCAAACTGTCATTGTGAATAGTAATCCAATATTTCAGTTTAGGAATTGAGAGGGTTTTAAATAAGAAGCAGATATAAATGCCAGCAGTCAAAAAGCCTGTGAAAAGATATGATTCAAACTGAGATTTTAAATATTTATCTGCAATTCTTGACTTTTGAAGTCCATAGACATGTTGCCTCGAGAGAATGAAAAATGTGAAAATATTAAAGAAAGGCATAAAAATACTCTTAAAAGAAACAAATTAAGACAGTATTAGTATTGGTATGAACTCTAAACCCAAACAGAAAAAATACTTCTCAATATGATTGGATATTAGTTTGAGGGAGAAGAAAACTATTATAAAAGTAACTTTTTATTAGCATCAATTATTTTTATTCTTTCTTTGGCCTTGTTACTTACCAATCGATTACTACATGGTAGTAGACTTTGCCTTTTGTTTATTACATAAGAAAGGTTTTATGCTCAGGGCACCTGGGTGGCTCAGTCGGTTAAGCATCCAACTTCAGCTCAGGGCATGATCTCGCGGTTCATGAGTTCGAGCCCCACATCGGGCTCTGTACTGACCCCTCAGAGCCTAGAACCTGTTTCAGATTCTGTGTCTCCCTCTCTCTCTCTGTTCCTCCCCTGCTCATGCTCTGTTGACTCAAATAATGAATAAACATAAAAAAAAAAAAGAAAGAAAAGTTTTATCCTCTCATTTTTGGGGAAATGTTTTAACTAAATTGTCTAATTGAACTAATTGAATGTTGTAAATGCTATGGGACCAGTTCAAGCCAGGCTTCATTGGGAACATCTCTCTATTATTCCAGGATTCTTTGCTTCCTGTCTGTCACCCTGATTCTTCAGAGGCTCTGTCCTCCTGGCCTCTGCTCAGAGCTGTCTTTTTCCTGGTAGTTGAGAAATCTTAAAAAAAAAATTCACATGTTGCTGATCCAAATATTACCTTACTCTCTGGCATAGCGATACGTATTTTGTTAAACTTTTTTTATTTTTATGGGTATGTGTCTCTCCATGCCTTCATGGATTTATTTTATCAGTACGCACAGATTTGCTCATTCCTTTTAATGGCTATATAGTATTTCCATGTGTCAGTTAGTCACTGCATGGTTATCTGATTTGTGTATATTTCCTTCCAATAGAAGTGGTGCCTTCGTGAGCATCTAGCCATTTGTTTCTCAGTTTGTTGGTCTATGAGTCTATCTCCCATATTCTCCACCCAGGATATACTGCACACTACTGAAGATTAGAGGTTTTTTTTTAATTTTTTTTTTAACATTTATTTATTTTTGAGACAGAGAGAGACAGAGCATGAACAGGGGAGGGGCAGAGAGAGAGGGAGACACAGAATCTGAAACAGGCTCCGGGCTCTGAGCTGTCAGCACATAGCCCGACGCGGGGCTCGAACTCACGGACCGTGAGATCATGACCTGAGCCAAAGTCGGACGCTTAACCGACCAAGCCACCCAGGCGCCCCATAGAGTTTTTGAAGTCAGACTGGTAAGTCATATGCCATATATAAAGAAAATAAGATAGCATTGCCAAAGGGCTGTGCAAAGCTTTGTATCAATTTATATTCTTACTGCTTCTTTACTGCAACTATTGCCACACGAACTCAACAGCACTGGATATTATAATTCTTTTTTTTTTTTTTTCAACGTTTATTTACTTTTTGGGACAGAGAGAGACAGAGCATGAACAGGGGAGGGGCAGAGAGAGAGAGGGAGACACAGAATCGGAAGCAGACTCCAGGCTCTGAGCCATCAGCCCAGAGCCTGACGCGGGGCTCGAACTCACGGAGCGTGAGATCGTGACCTGGCTGAAGTCGGACGCTTAACCGACTGCACCACCCAGGCGCCCCAAATTCTTTTATTTTTTAACCAAGTGTGTTGTCAAAAATAGCATCTTAACTGCTTTAAAAAAATTTTTTTTTACATCTCTAGTGTGTTTTGTGGTATACAGTTAGTACCTAAATATTTAAATAAACATTGGCTATTCCTTTATTTTTTATAAGAAAAAAAACACATTGATAAAAAAATATTTGAACATGTGTACAGTATAAACAGACATTTTAATGGGGATTTTTCTTGGTAAGTATTTGTGATGTTTTTAATTTTTATAATCATAATTTAAGAGGACTGTATTGAAATGGACACATTGATTCCTCTAAATTATACTGTTCAAATTTTTTCTCAGTGTAATTATAGATGTTCTTTGTAACAAAGGGATTTGGACTGAACTATGAAAAGTTCTAAAGAGATTAGATAGTAATCATCACATTAATATATAAAATGTATCACATCTTAAATTAATGAAATACATAGTCTAAGATTATATCAACCAGCAGTTTATTAAGTTTGCTCCGTTGACTGCCAATATCCTTTAATAATGAAGGCTCCCTAAATATCCTTGGCTCTTTTCCATATGCTAATTTGTACACTTATCACCAATATTTGATCTTAAAATTTGAAATATCCTTTAATTTAAATAAGTTTACAATTTCTTTTTTAGTAATCTCTGCATGAACAGCCAGTCTCACAGGGGAACGGTGTCTAGAGTTACAGGTCAATATGGTTGGTTAATACCATTCTTTTCATGAGCGTCTACAGGAAAATTTTATAAATAGCCTTTTTAATGCAAGAGTTCTCTTAAACTCACACCCATTATAATTCTGCACAGAAATAAGATGGCCAAATGTGTGGAAATAAATTCCATTTGTGTATTAAATATCTAAGATAGGAAAAAGTATGCATATAAAATTTAAAGCTAGCTAAGGATTCATTGAAAAATTTTTTGTATACCGTCTCTCCAAATCTGGTTTTAAAGAGACTGTAACATAATTCCAGGACTAAAGACCTTCTGGAATTGGGGTTTATGGAAAAGAGATTATAGCTCCATACGGTTCTAGAAATGCAAAGGGTCTGAATGATCCTCTAGGCAGAAGGTACTTTTTTTTTTTTTTTCCATGCCAAAGATTAAATATGGGTTCTAAAAATACTGCTTTGAGCAAGCACTCATTTCTTCCACCGGCATTAAATTTTGTATTGATTAATAGTTACCATTTCTTCCCCATTTGGAAAGAAAACCTGTAGGGACAAAAAGCACTGTTCTGCTTACATTAAAATCCCTACTGACTATGAGAGGTAAGCATTGATCTTTGATAGGAGGGTGCAGTTTAGTGAAGAAATAATTTGAACCCTGGATGAGGTAACGCTTCTGTTGATACCGTGATCGAAACAGGATGCATCTGATGTCAGTCTAAAGAATTGTATTCCTGTAAATTTCCATATTGATCATTTCAGAGCATTTTGAGATGGAGAATTTCTTTCGACTTTGAAAAGTAACTCTTTTTTAAAAAAGTGATTCTTTGTGATAATTCTTTTGAAAACTTCTCTGAGTACAGGGAGAATACCTGAACACCAGGGGGGGTGACCACAGGGGGGTGACCACTGTAGAATATCAGATAGTGTCTCAAAATTTATCAGGCTCTGGAAAAATCTATTGAGGTTGTAGAAAGTAATCAAGTAATGGCTAGAAGATGCATAAAGCTGAATCCTCTTATGTGGTGTTCCATGCCTTTTGTAGAAGAGGAGTCATAGCTGAAGGTGACAGAGACTAGGGTGCAGCCTTTTAATGCTTGCAACATCTTTCAGCTCATGTCAGGCCAAAATTGCAATAAGGAAGCTCACAGCAGCTGCCTACACTGTCTTTGGTTCTAATTCAGATGAGAACATTTATCATTTCTTTGCCCTTCATGAATACACATGCATGCGCATTTTCAAATAAAAAGTCAAAAGATATTTCAAGGTTTGGATAGAATCTCATACTTAAAAGTAAGTCAAAAGAGCAATATCTTTGAAACTTTACCAAGTATTAAACAAATAGCAATGTGTATGTCTTCAGATCTGTCAGATGTTTGGAAATTGTATTTTTGATATGAAAACAGCAGGTTAAATTTAACCTACACAAGGCCACACAGACTCCTGTTTTACTTAATTGTCCTAAAATGTAAAGTAAGACTAATTTTGAAATCACATTGATAGTATTTGAATAATAAAAAACAGTGTTTCTTTATTATATTTTTTCTACAGACTTTTGTACATATACAATATCTAATTTAATATTTCTAACAATATAAAAATAGCAATATTTAATTGTTATTTTTATGGTTTAAGTGATTTGTTTGGGATCCATTAAGTATCTAGAGGGAGAAAAACCCATTTTTTCATAATCATTATGCTGTGCTATTCCAATAGCACTTAATAGTTGGTTGACATTCTCTAAAATTAAACTTGTAGCATGGGAGCTTAGAAAATAGTAACATATATCTGGATTTTCGAGTAGTACTTTAGAATGATTATTACCATAATTTGAAGTTAGTTTTGAAAAAAAAACTCCTAGGGGGCACCTGGGTGACTCATTTAGTTAAGCGTTTGACTCTTGATGTTGGCTTAGTTCATGATTAGCCATGGTTAGCTCATGACTTAGCTCATGGTTCGTGGGTTCAAGCCCTACATGGGGTTCTGTGCTGACAGTGCAGAGCCTGCTTAGAATTCTGTCTTCCTCTCTCTGTGCCCCTCCTCTACTTGCTCTCTCTCTCAAAATAAATTTAAAAAAAGACAGAAAGAAAAAAAAAGAAAAAAATTGCCTCAAAAATTGTCTTTTTTTTTTTTCTTTTTTTTGGTGGGAAGGACATTCTTTTGGTATACTCTGGTAATCTTTATGACTCACTTGTTATTTATCGATCCATTCACTATATTCCTAAATTTAAATATATTTCAGAGTTAGTATGTTTATTTTTTAAATTTGTTTAATGTTTATTTTTGAGAGACAGAGAGAGAACACAAGTGGGGAGGGGCAGAGAGAGAGGAAGACAGAGAATCCCAAGCAGGCTCCAGGTTCCCAGCTGTCAGTGCAGAGCCCGACACGAGGCTCGAACCTATGAACCCCGAGATCATGACCTGAGCCAAAGACTGATGCTTAACTGACTGAGCCACCTAGGCGCCCCCAGAGTCAGTATGTTTAAATGGAACAAATAAACCAGCGGTGTCACAGTGTAAAATTTGTTTTTCAAGGTAGTTCTTACATGGAAAATGTGATTCATAAAGGTGCCACAAAGCTCTGCTTCCCCATAAGGGCAAATATTTGTTCTTTGATACACCATATCTTTATTGAATATCCATTCCGTACAATCACATTGTTCTAGGCTCTGAGTTCATAGTGATGATCAAAACAATCCATAGGTTAAGAGCTCTCTGGCTCAGGTTACAGTCCTGTTTGGGAAAACAGTATTAATGAGATAAGCATATTAATCATTGATTCAAATTTAGATGATTATTCTGAACGAGACAGATTGAGACATTAAAACTAGCTCAAAGTGGGCAATCAGGGAAGCCTTCCTGAAGAGTTCCTGACTGAGCTGAAAGAATCTTGTAGGTTAAGGTGACACAGGAGCCTGGCTTGGAGTGGGGGGAAGGGGGGGGTATTTGAGGAGTGGGGACAAGCGGTGGGAAAGGCTGGACCAGAGGGGAGCTAGAACTATTCAAGGAAGGGAGAAAAAAAAATTCCCCAGTTGATGGAAAGCAGAGGGCAGTGATGTCAGAGAATCCAGGGGCTCATTTAGGCAAGAAGTCTGAAATTTATCCAAAAAACTGAGAAGCCATTAGAGGGATTTGGTGAGGACCAGATGAGATTAGCATTCGAAGCGTCTCTCAGCCTGCAGTATGGCGGTGGTGGTGGGGGGATGGGATGGGTGTAGAGTGGGTTGGGGGAGGGGAGGCAAGCTAGGAGGGCAGGGGAAGGACAGTGACGGGAATCGGGGCAGGAGTGGCCAGTCACCTCTCTGTAGTTGTGTTTTTACAAGGAAACACACATTTCAAAGAATTTTCTATCTGATAGAGGGATAAGCGCCCACCTCCCACCCCCCAGACAGCGGGGAAGACCGCCCCAACCAGAGTGCGTGCTCCCTTACCTACAAGCTGAACTCCAGCTCTGCATGGTAATATGATTTTAAACCATTCAAATCCATAAAAATAAAGTAAAAAAGTCAAAAGATCCTTTTATGCTTTTGCTTGTCAGAGGTTTAGACTTTTAGTAGCCCACATTTAGTGCAGTTTGACGAGATCTGCCTTTAAGTGCAGCTCCCGACCCCTGCCCCTGTAAAAAAAAATGACAAGTGATACCGGTCTTTGTTAATAAGCACGACTGGGTTAGGATTGCCACAGAGTCAATACTTACGCCAACGAGAACATTGCAGCCAAACCCAGAAAATACTATATGTTTTGCTAAGTGAAAAGCATCTCTCTGAGTATCTGGAAACCTCATTGTCTTGCCATGCTGGCTCTTTTATGAGTTACCATAACCCAGCTACAGCCCTAATACAGCTGACCAGCGGTGATGACGAAATCAATCGCCACTAAAACAAAACTAAATGGTGTTCGGGGTGCAAGAAACACTTAGCCAGTTTTATCTTCGGGGAGAAACACCTGACTTAAATAGATTTCACCTCCTGGTACTTCATATGTTAATAAAACTTCAATTTTACTAAAATTTCTGCAATATCTAATCAATGCATACGTCTAAGTATACATAATGGTGTGCTTTCTTTGTTCTCGCGTAGAATCAGTGCACGCTTTAGATGGGCCATGCAATGCCGTTTAATTTCACTAAAAATCATTTACTGGTGGGAATTTGGTTTAAGTTCTTACTTTTCAGTTCAAAAGCCTTCAAACACGTCCCTTCCGGAGAATGCAATTGGAAAGCTTAGTTTCAGGTGCCAACATTTGGGAGATAAAGCGGCATCCCTTAACACACATGTGATTCTGCACATAGTAATTCGTTTTTTAGATGCAAATATTTTAATGTGACATTCAAATGAAGAAACTGAGGTCACACGGCTTTTCGAGCGCTAATATTGTCAACTCATGTTTTTAAAGGTTGCTGATTCAGAAAAGTTTCTACGTCTTGACCGACTCACTCACCTGTGACTGATGACACTAGTTGAGGCCTTCAGGATATGCTGTCGTGATAGGATATCCCTTTGAGAGGGGCACAGCGAGCCCTCCTATTTTCATTTTTTTTTTTCTATTTCTTGAACACAGCTGACTATATAAATTGCAGTGAGGTTTGCGTCTGAGTTAGGAACCGTGTTAGAATAAGCTAAAACTTAAGGAAGAGGAATGACAGAATCCCCAGTCACAGACGACACAAGGCACCAAGGAGGTTTTGGAGGAGAAGCCTTGTAACCTTGATACAGGCCAGAGGAAGCTTCTGATAATGAATGAAAAGGAAAATAAAGCCCTGGACCCCGGGGATGGGTGTCTCTAATTCTATGTGATCTATATACATATGGACAGATTGTTTTATCAGCGTCTGTTTACATCCATCTCTGTATATTATTTGCTTAAAATATATAGAGTTGACAGATGGTAAGTCTACACCTCGCATTGTCTATTCAGGCTAAAATGGAGAAGTGTGAAGAGATTGTGATTATAACCATTTATGATTCAATCAAGCAGTGAGGGCTGTCAAGATGATCTGTCCAATCAGAGATTATGAGGAGCATGTGATTGTAGTAGATTATTCTATCTTAAGAGAGAGGCTGTGGGTATTTAGGTTGTGATTTTTGAGTTTATGAGGCCAAAGCAAATTGCCTGCTGAACTCACAGTCAAATGTGGAAGGAACTCTAACAGGCAAAGGTAAAAATGCTCTCTCGTCCACCAAGTGACTTGATTGGATCTGATGGAACCACGTCAGGAAAGGAGCTGACTCTCATACCTGGAAATAGGTTTGCTGACTCACTGGGAACACAAGTTTTCAGGGACGTATATTGTGAATTTGGAAAGTAGATGAATATGTAAAATCACATGAGTATTTATAACTCCCTAATGCTTTTCGTAGCCTAGTTATTAACACAAAACAATTTTACATGGGCTATGAACAACTTTAAAATAAATCGCAGTCTATTTAGTTAACAAACACTGATCATGCTGCACACGGTGATGTGCTACAATAATACAGGTTACACGTCCATCAAAGAATCCATAGTTTAATAGGTTTTACCGCACTGATTATTAACAAAAAGGTTTGACATGCTGTATCAACAGTTTTAAATACAAATGCACAGTGGCCAAGCTCTAATATATATGGATCAATTTGACCTTCTGGAAGACCGTAGATAGACCGTGGGGATGCTGAGCAGACACAATGAAATGAGGGGTCAGTCCCGTATAATTGGTTGCCATAACTCAGCTTTCGTTGACCGATGCCAACTGACTATACGATTCCTGTTCACAGATTTTTTTTTTAAAGAAAATTCTACATAAAATTTCCAACACTATAAAATCAGCAGCTGATTCTGATATTCAATACTCAACTGCCAGACAAAATAAGTATACAACCAGAAATGGCCAGGGGACTCCCCAGGATGTGACCTTGCCTGGCCCAATATTGAGAAAATTTACTCCAGTGTAAAAAGTCCATGTAAATGTCACTAGCTCTACATATTGAAGGGAATCCTACCAGAGGAGTGTTTGTTCAGAATCTCTGTTTCTAGAATGACCCAAAGCAAAAATCCCAGAATTTTTATTTTTACGAGTGTGAAATTTAAATGTAAACACACACAGCATATCCTCTATACGCTGATGAAATGTCCTTGTCAAATGACAGCTCGACCAGATTGTTCATTTGAAGCGTCTACTTCCCTTCAGAAGTACAAGAGTCGTTTCTGTTGCTTCCTGTCCTTATTTTGTTTGTTTCTTGTTTGAGCAACTCCGCTTCAGGCCGGGTGAGACTTGCCTGTTCCCAGCTGTTTCCCTGTGGAGCCCATGGTGAAGGAGGGAAGAGGGTGGGTAGGAATCATTTATAGTGTGATGTGCCCTGAGACAAAAAGGCCACAAAGCAGAGCCGGTGAAAACAATAGAACCATCGGAACCATTTGCGGGATTCAAAATTCTCTTCCTTCCTTAAGCACGTTATTAAAATGGATTCTGTCACCTTGATTTCAGCTTCTTGCTCTCTGACCCCCTCTGATTTACAGAGGAATTAGGTTCTCGCACAAGATGTGAATAAATAGGGTCCCCGTCTCTCTACTCACCTTCCTAATGCAAAGGAAGGCCGTTGATCATATGGAGAAGGAATAAGCAAAGGGGGCTTTTTTTTTTTTTTCTTTAAACCTGACCGTCTCTCATCTTCGCTGTTAACTTCAATTAGAGATGATATTCAACTCCTGCAGTTTACAATCCAAAGGACTTGGCCCGTTCTGTACAATTTATTTGAGGGCACATGTCTCCTTTGTTGTATTTGTGTCCTTTGTTGTTTATCCATTTTGCCAAATTTTCTGCAAGTAGAGCGATCAAAATAGCATCTTTAACAACTTCCTTTGGATGCTAGTTTTCTTTTGAAGGACAGTTATTAAACTCCTAGGACTGCTCATTTTCCTTCCTTTTTTTTTTTTTTTAACTTTTTTCTTTATAAAGCAATGTCATCACTTTTTCCCAGTATTCTCTTTCTCCTCAATAATTGATATGTTACATTGAAGGAACACAAAATGGTCTTAATTATGCAATAATGATCAAGGCAAAGTGTATTTCCTGGGAACTAATGCTTTCCCCGAGAGGACGAGATGGCTTGAGGTCCAGCTGGTTAATAAGCCGCAGGAAATGCTGCAGGGCCAAGATTTGTATTATTTCCCTGAGATGAAAATGAACCCAAAAAAAAGGCAAAATGGATTTTTTTTCCCCACTAATGGGTAAAATGGCCTCATTTTGGATGCAGAAGACATTTGAGTAGAAGGGATGTGTTCCATAACAGCTAAATCAAAATTTTCAGTGATCCCTGCTCTTGTTTTTAATAGAGTACAGGGCAAACTATAATCACAGGGAAGGCCTGAGCCTACCTTTTGAACTTCCCTACTCTTAAACATTTCTTCTTCTTTATTAAAAGAAGTAGAAGAGGAAGAGAGACATCCATATAAAGTTTTGCTGTAAGCGTGTGACCTTATTGGCCTTTTCTTGAAGAGAAGTACCTTTCAACTTCATTCATTTTAGTCATTTATTTTTCTGCCATCCATTTAGATTTAGCCAGAGATGGATTTAGCAACTTGCACTGTATGAGTATTTTCATAAAATAGAGGAGCTGCTATTAACATATTGGAAGGATTAGATGGATTCCATCCGTACATTAATTAGACGGATTCCATCCTTACATTAATTAACATAAGCTTATGGATCACCAGTGTGGACCAGGGCGAAGGCGGCAGAGAGGTGTCAAGATGCATCCGTCAGATTTCAAGTCTTCAAAGACCTTTCATTCCAACATAGGATAAAGGCAAGGATACGTAATTATAACGCAAGATAGTACCTAAAAATGTGAAAAGTAGCCTTCCATATTCCAAAGGAAGAGCGGCCAGGTCTGGCTCAGTCCATCTGTGGGCACTTTGTCAGAGGAAGTGACAGTTGAACAACTTGCTAACAGGTTGTCCTGCTCTCAGGAGCTGAACTGGGTATTCAAGTGGCCAGAAGTAGTATGGGCAGAAATGCAGATTTCCTTAACAATGGTTCTAAGAGCTTTATATTTTCAGAAGAATGAAACCCAGTTTGAATAAATAGAACAAGTTTAGAGTGGACACGTATACCTTTTTCACCATGTGCTGAATGGGTTAGGGTGTGGCTGCAAGGCCACACTCACTGGGGAGCAAGGTGCTCCCTGGCACAGGACAGAGTCCAGAAATCCAGAAATCTCTACCGCAACAGTGGAGACGTTTTCCTCTGCCTCCCTGAAGAAATCCTTGCAGGTACAAATGCATTTGGGTCTACAGTTGTTCTCTTTAAAATACAACCACCCCCTTGGTATATTTTAAGCCTTACAGAAAAGTCACCTTCATGTTAGCATGAGATGGCTTAAAAATCAGTTTACTTTTCTCCAAATACCGGGTATAATTTCCATTAAAGAGATAGACATTTTGATAGTGGCTGATGGGGGGAAGTTATCTTGAAGAGAAGTGTGCCTGGGCGGGAGTCAGAGCAGAGGGCTGTGAGTAGTCAGGAGAGCATTAGGGAAGCAGAGAAGGAGGGTTCTCAAAAGCCAGGAGAGGGATGGTACATGGAGGGTGCCGGACCAGGACATTTCAACCTTTTCTGAACTGTACTACCCGCTCGCTGGCCCTAGAGAGCTCGCTGTAGAGCTCGCTGGCCCTACAAGAAGATGAATCTTCCTAGTAGGTTTTGACCTAGTTTGAGCCTTTAGTATATCTTAGCTTGTATTTTTTTCCTTCAGTCACATAGCTGCATAGATTGAGTGCACTGTCTGTCAAATCAAGGGCTCCTATTCAAGTAGGCTTTCAAAATGTCACTAAAGAATGTTTGAATCTACGTCTGCATGTAGATACTGCCCTCAGTGTGCTCCAGGTGGTGTTTGAGAGCTTATATTGTCTACGGAAGACTTAGAACATTGTAGGATAAAAGATGGTTGTGTTTCCCTTGATGGTAAATACCTCAGATGGTGATTACAAGCCCCACACGTGGAATCCAGACTGTGTCCGAAACCCCCTGTGCTGTGGGTCAGTGACCCACTTACTCACTCCTGGGTGATCTACAACATTTTTGAGGTATATGCCTTCATTCTTTACTCTCTCTCTAAAATGGTGGCTAATATAAATAACATGGAATGCCTAAACGAATGCATTCTTAATACATCATGACTAGTCTATGTGTTCTTTTTGCAGTCTTTAGATACCACTTTGTCATGGGAGCTGCAGATTTTAAAAGCAATTTGGTGGTTTTGTTGTGTTTTCCTTTTTATCTATACGAAAGTAGGACTTTGCACGGGGACACTACAGCTATCTCTTGTCCATCTGAACATTCTTTTTTTTTTTTTTTTAATTTTTTTTTTCAACGTTTATTTATTTTTGGGACAGAGAGAGACAGAGCATGAATGGGGGAGGGGCAGAGAGAGAGAGGGAGACACAGAACCGGAAACAGGCTCCAGGCTCCGAGCCATCAGCCCAGAGCCCGACGCGGGGCTCGAACTCACGGACCGCGAGATCGTGACCTGGCTGAAGTCGGACGCTCAACCGACTGCGCCACCCAGGCGCCCCCTGAACATTCTTTAAAATGTGTAGACACATAAGGGAGAGAGTGCGACCTGAAAGTAATGGCGGGCTGGAGATTAAATACTTTGGGAATTAAATACAATACCTAATACTTACTAACATTTTTCATAGTTTCAGTAGACTCTACCCACTCTTTATTCCCTAAGAACTGATCTTTCAAAGATAAATGAAAGATATGATCTTATTCTGTCAGTGCATAAAACTAGCTTGGGTCTTTGCATGGAATTAGGTAAAAGCCTACCACATGCCTATCATTCTTCTAGAGTGACATAGAAGTAATATATTCTATATACTGGTGATAATTAAACATTATTTATGATCAGCTCTTGGTAGGAGTTCAGAATATTCAGCATGACTCCATTTTTTTTTTTTTCTTAAACCCATGCAACCCAATTATATACCAGTAAGACCTGTGATTTCTGTTTCTACCCAACACATGCATATACATTAAGATCGCGTTGGGAAAAGTGATAATTAACCAAATTTTCTAGAGTGAGCATAGATGAAGTATGTTCTGGTGCGACAGATTTTTTTTTTCTTCACTACATTCATTTCCTGTGTACTCTGTCATGTGTTACCATACTCTGCGGTTTCTCTGGTGGATACAGAAGGCCTTACATGACACTTGTCTACAAAGAAGTCAGATCAATAGTGAGAGGGTAAAGCCCACACATGCAAAAGATTTCTAGAGGAATGTGAACACATAGTAAAGTGTCGAATTGAGTGCAACAAGAAAAATAGTGCTTTCCGCCTTTTAAGAAATTAGAGGCAGTGATTGTGGAAAGCACCACAGCAATGGGACTTAAAAGGGAAACTCCATGAATGAATACAATTTGTACCCACAATGAGGAGAGAGCATAGTTTCCACACACCGGGTATTTTTGTTTAATTTGGTGTTCTTTCTTTGCCTACTTCCAGTCAGGATGACCTTAAGCTTTCTATTCACGAATAAGCCAGACGAGTCCACTTCTTATGGTTGTTAATTCTTTCTCTCATTAATTTTGTTCATTGGAGTCATTGTTTGGTAGATCCCAATTCAGGTATTTGTCCTCCTTAATTTCATGGTGAGGTTCCACGGGCTAATGACACTGTATTCCTTAAATGAATCTGTAAGTTTCATTTATGCCAGAATTTCTATCATAAAAGCGTAGTTGAGAGTGTTGATGGAAAATTAAGATGATATAAATATGTAAGAGCTGGGAAATATATAATCTTAAACATTCCACATTATTTTTATTATCTCTTTCCCACAGCCTTATGAGGCCTTGGATAGTAATATAAAACCCAAAGTTAGAAACCTCTCCTCTGTGGCTGTTTATGGCTCAGTCCACGGTGCATGCAGTCTTGATTTTAAAGCGCTAACACACAAAAAAATGAGACCCTTTTACTCTCTGACACGGCAAAACCGGCGCCTACTTGTTGCCGTGGCTGTGAACTATGAGCGAGCGTATTTTCTAAGAAGATGTATTTTTCTTTTAATTTTCCTTCCCAGTCTCACAACATACGCATGTGTAGAGGTGGCTTGTGATTTTGATGGGCTCACACCCCCACATGTACACAGATGGACACATGCTTTCAAACATAAACGCACAAATACGTAAACATATATGTGAAGATTTGTTACGACACGGTTCACTCCCACATCTCTCTCCTGTTTCGCTGACAGTTCAGGAGCTACGTAACTTGCCAGGATTGATTTCCGCTCCTCCACACCCTCCCACCCCCCCAAGATCGAGTTGAGCTAACGAACAAGAATATTATGGTGTTACTAAAATAAGAAGCTTCTCGAAAGGTTTCAGGAGTTGATGTCTTATACTAAAGACGTCCCTTATTGAAATATAAGTATAAACATAAATATAAATATGAATATAAATGAGTCATTAGTTAGATCAAAGTAGAAATATTTGTAACTTTCCAAATGACTTCTTATTGCATCTATCCAGGATCCATGCCTGCTAGAAAATGTTACCCACACATCCTAGATGGTGAAACCATTACACAATAGAAAGTGGTTTGTCACTGATTGCCATAGATACAGTGAGTAGGAGAGTGGGGCTCAGTTCTTAACCTTATTTATTTATTTATTTTTATTTATTTAAATTTTTATTTATTTTTGAGAGAGGGAGAGAGAGAGACAGAGCACAAGCAGGGGAGGGGCAGAGAGAGAGGGGGACACAGAATCCAAAGCAGGCTCCAGGCTCCAAGCTGTCAGCACAGAGCCCAATGAGCGAAGCTCAAACTTGTGAACCTCAAGATCGTGACCTGACCCGAAGCCAGACGCTTAAGCGACTGACACCCAAGCACCCCTCAATCTCTTTTATTCCAAAGCCCAAACATCTTCCATACAAGCAGAAATAGCCCCACTTTCTTCACCTGCTAACTTCTGCTCATTTAATGTTATGCGTCCTTGATACGGGCTCATGCTTGACATGAAAATCGCAGAAGTTTAGGACTAGAATGCACCTTATCGTGGTATTTCAGGCATCGTCTTTGAGCTATACTCATCTAGTTTTGAATTCTCTTCTCTCTGAACAAACCTATAAAAATCAGTAGAACCATCAGCTGACTTTCAGGTGGGTTTCAGCTTTCATAAGCCTTTAACTTCTAGCCTCCTCCCATCTGCTTGCCAATTCTGGCTTAAGGAGCAGCAACTACCACCTAAAGACACGCGTGAGTTAAAACACAAGGGAAAGTGGGCTTTGCAGCTCTCACAATGAACTCTTCATCTGATACGCAGGCATCCGATAGGCCTCTGGTGAAGAGGCAACTTTTTATCTGTGTCCATTTCCACTTTGTTATGGGCCAACATGACGATGTTTGGTCTCGTGCACGTGGCACAGTGCAGCTGGCAACACACGTGATTTGCCAACTTCAACCAAAACCCTGACTAGTCTCCATCCAGCTCCGCGATGAATCCACTAAGGGAGGGGCATCATGGCGATGCCAAATTTCTATGAAAGATCCCAAAAGGTGTTCTTTTTCTTTTTTTAAATGCTTATTTAATATCTTCGAGAGAGAGACAGAGACAGAGTGTGAGCGGGGGAGGGGCAGAGAGAGAGGGGGACAGCGGATCCGAAGCGGGCTCTGCACTGTCAGCAGAGAGCCTGACGCGAGGCTTGAACTCACGAACCGTGAGATCATGACCTGAGCCGAAGTCGGAAGCCTAACTGACTGAGCCCCCGGATGCCCCCAAAGATTCCGAAATCTTAATTGTAATTGCTAAATGCGCGTCATCAACGTCTTTTAATTTTGGGGGGCTTCTATTGGTTCAAAGACGACACTGAGAAAAACCAAGGGAAACTACTCAGTAAATTATAACATCTAAGCTACTAAGCCAATGAGAAACCTTTTGCTTGGCTAGGAATTCATGTTATGATGTGTATGCACTGTGCTAATATGTGTTAAACACTTAGAGAATAGAATTACACGGGATTTGGGGGAAATGTTTTACTTCCCCTGCCCTTGAAAGCACTTATAGTGACTGGAACACATGAGAGAAGTAAACAGCACCGGTTACCTGGGCCAGTGAGCTGTGTCCAAGTCTGCCCGTCAGCTCTGACACTCAAATAAACTGAGAAGTGAAAAGATTCATCAGCAGTGGGCAGAGAGGGGGCCGTGCACACACCCCATCAGTCAAGGTGATTGACAGCCTGTGAAAATATTACAATGAAACATGATGTTTTGCTTCGGAGGTCACCAGAAGTGGCCAAGCCTGGATGTTAACAGGTCAAGTTTCACAGCTGTGTGGCATCAGTCTTAAAGTCTTGATAGTGTACAATGCAGTCAGAGAGAAGCCAGACAGATTTTAAGATGCCACAAGGAGTTGAGAAGTGGGCTGTGTCCTGCCCTGGCAGCCCATCGGAACTTTTGGTAGAATATGGTACCGTTTAATCCAAACACAAAATACGTGCGGGTCTAAACTGCTTTGTCATACTCCTTGGGATACATGCCCGTGTGTTCCCTTTCCACTTCTGTTGAAATGCCTAGAATTCCCCATCTCCGTGGCCACAGTCCAGGCTAAGATGACCAGTTTAATACGGTTGTTTTATTTTTTAATTTTTTAATGTTTGTTTATTCTTGAGAGCGAAAGAGAAAGGAGGAGGGGCAGAGAGAGAGAGAGAGAGAGAGAGAGAAACAGAATCCAAAGCAGGCTCTAGGCTCTGAGCTGTCAGCACAGAGCCTGACGTGGGGCTCGAACTAACTGCGAAATCATGACCTGACCTGAAGTCAGATGATTAACCGACTGAGCCACCCAGGCTCCCCTAAGAGGACCAGTTTAGAAGAAACTTCACAACCCTCTGGTGCCTTCACTGCCTATGAATGAATGATATGATCGCTCATTTGTAAAGATCCTGCAAGGGAGCGGTAGGGGGATATTTATTTCTGATAGTTATTTCTGATAGTTAAATAATGTGCTGGACTGTGTCTATAAATATAGGTATATATTTAGTTTTTTTTCAGACAAACCTATAATACCATGTACATTATTAGTTATGAACTGCTAGGAAGGCTAATAGTACTTAAATACAAGGATAGAATAGTTTTAGTTCGGTAAACACACTCCATGATGCAAAAGACGATAATTCATACAAACAAGTGCCTCTGCAGTCAAAATAAAGAGGAGTCAGTCTTCATTTGAGCTTGTGGTAGGGTTTTAAATTACTCTGCTTTGTTTTCAGCCCTCTGGCTAGCACATCAAGCAGAAGAAGGAATCACTGGGAGGTCCTACTGAAATATACTCCTGGGGTTCGGCTCCCGTTAGTGCTGCTGACCCCATAGGCCTGGGGTGGGCTTGGACATGTGTTTCTAACGACTTCGCAGGTGATGCTCAGTTGATTCTCAGGTTGATCTTCTGATGAAAAATGAGTGTAACACTCCACTATTGGCAGAACAAACCCAAACACTCCATTGCAGGGTAGAGTAGGAGTGTGAACATCTGGCCCAATCACCTTTTCCCTTCTCAGGTCCTCACGGACCTGTGCTCTCAGCTGTGCACTGGCCACTGTCATGAACAATATTGGCCATTCTCTGAATATACCATTCTCTTTGACACTTTGGTATTCGATTTTATCACACCTTCTGCCCAGGGTGTCCCTCCACCTGTACAGCCTGAAAAATGATTGCCTACCCTTCAAGGCCAAGTTCCAGTCAACTTTCCTCTAAGGAGAATCCTGCCTACTAAACTTAAGTGAATAGGGGCGCCTGGG
Organism: Lynx canadensis; assembly: GCF_007474595.2. NCBI lineage: Eukaryota > Metazoa > Chordata > Mammalia > Carnivora > Felidae > Lynx > Lynx canadensis. The sequence goes on along the minus strand of NC_044303.2, from coordinate 76,083,248 downwards.
TGGCTCAGTCAGTTAAGTGTCCAACTCTTGGTTTCGGCTCAGGTCGCGATCTCACGGTTCATGAGTTCGAGCCCCGCGTCGGGCTCTGCGCTGACAGAACAGAGCCTGCTGGGGATTCTCTTTCTCCCTGTCTCTCTGCCCCTCCTGGGCCCATGCTCTCTCTGTCTCTCAAAATAAATAAACTGCATAAAAAAATATTTTTAAAAAGCGCTAAATTTAAGTGAGTAAACATGAGGACCTCTCAAAATTTGATTACAGTGGGTCGTTTCATCACGTAATCTGTGGCTAGCCTGATGATCCTATAATCTGCTTCAGTCTGTTCCATCAGGTGGCACAAGATAGGGTTCAAATTTTGGATCATAAAACCGTTTTCATTGTTCACTCTATACCTTTTGATTTTACACCATGATTTTTATTAAAATGTTTGCGTCCCTAAGAATATTTGACATGAATTTTAATGATGCACCAAACCACAAAAAAAAAACATTGACCGTAACACTTCAGAACATCATTCGTTTATATATACGTAAAATGCAAATAGCCTAGGCATGAGGAAGAGTCCTTATAAAAGATGTATTTATTTTTAAAACTTGACTTTCCTTGGAGATTTTACTTACGCTTTTCAAGTCCAAGTCTTTCCTATAAAGACACATCAATCTAAGCTAACGTAATTGTATCCGATGCTGATTTTGTGTCTGTGAGATATCACTTACATGTATACCAAAATTTGCAAGATTCAAATCTTTGCATATATGCGTGGATAGTTCTGCAGAGCCTGACATTATTATTAGGTTTTACTTAAGCTTGAAACCCAAGTTTCTGCCAGAAAGGTTCCTGGTTAATCTGCTTCAAATAGTGGTGAATGCTTTATCATTACCCAAATGGGGAAGGCATGGTTGGCTGTAGTCTTCCTTAAAGGTTAAGGAGTGATATATGGGTGCTAAGTAAAGGCTTATCAGGTTACTGTACATCAGAACACTGATAAAACTTCCTCAGGAAAGCACCAAATGGAACAAGGACCTTTTCAGAAAATGTTGGTTTGTAGATATGACGTTACAATGGAACTCATCTAAATGACAGCATGGCTTAAGTATGGAATTTTTACTCCCAGGTCAGGAAATTCTACAGCAGGAACCAAAGTCTGGCTTAGCTCTGGAGATGTGGCCAGAATCCAGGTTGTTTTTCTGCTGTGTGCCGGTTTTCTGAGACACGTGGGTTGTGGAAGACAAGAACAGAATAGCATATTAGCTCCAACATGCGGCACTCGTCAGGTTAACAAAAGAGCGGAGGCCTCACGCGAGTCTCCATTTTCCCTGATGTCATTACGAGTTGAGCGTGGCGTTCATACTTTCAATTCTGGTGTGAAAACGGAAGAAGGAGAAGGGATATGAGCCATAGAAGCGGAGTCTCAGGGCTCACTTCAAGATCATAAGACTGCTTTTATATTTTGTTTTCCATTTCACCTTGTGCTTTAAAAAATTATATCGTGTGCCATCATTTAATGGCAAGCCTTCTTTAAGATGTAGCTGGGTCCTTCTGTGGAAGTAGAAATACTAAGGCACACACTTTGCCGAGAATAATCCCAGAGAAGGAATCCTCTTAAGTTAATTGTGCCTTTCTCACTAATTCCCATCAAGGGCATGAAAGCCACCACTTAAATGATCTTTCAGTTGATTAGTGTAAGCATCCAGGAAGTCCTTTTTGTTATCTAATCTAAGTCACTTTAGCTAAAATTCTCCCTGTTTTGTTTTTGATAGAGAAAGTGAGCCTATTTCCCCATTGTATGCAGTGGTAGCCGAGTTATAGTATGTTTTGTAAACACCTAGAGCGAACAGGGAGGCAGACATGTTTTTGATCTTCATTTAGTGCTAGTGTTGTGTACTGTGTGTTTATACTTACAGCAGAGAAGTAATTCATTGTAACATACTTGGTAAGTTGTGATCGGTAGGGTCAGGTAAACTGTGGATTTGAGAATCAGACTCAGGTCTGACTAGTTCTAAGGTGCTTATTCATTGTTTCCATATGATTTTATTCTCAAAAAAGCATGAAGGAAGAAAAACATGATTCATATAACCCAAAAAGTTATTATGATAGTCATATGATACTCAAGGAGAGAACATTTCAAGCCTGTTTAAAAAAAAAAAAAACAAAAAAACAGGCTTCGCAAATTCACCGACCACATTCGTACTGGGAAACAGTACACATTTGTTTGTTTGGAAGGGTCAAGAACTGGTGGGTTAACCAAACTGACCAGTTGAATATATTGTATCATTCTGGTGGCCTTGATGTGCATAAGCATGCTAATTAGGTTCATCACAACTTTATACGTAACTGCAGTTATCACAAAAGTGATATTAGAACACGAGGTGAACGGTGAGATCTACATCAACAAATCCACATTTGAAAGTGAAAAGGGTTAGTTTTCCAGATGACATAGCCACTACTGCAACGTAAAGTGGTAGAAGGTGGATTGATCCAACCTTAGCCACTCTGGTGCAATCATCACAGCAGCCCGGAGTGACCTTGGCATCAGTCAAGGTGGCTCTCCCAGTTGTGGAACCAGCATTTATGGGTTTCATCAAGAGAAAGATGGCACCTGGATTCAGCTTTGCGCGAGGTGGTAGGGCCCTCCAAAGTTAGCACCAGACCAAATGGAGGTGGGGGACTGGAGCCCAGTCTGCACTCCCACAGATCATGGGTTTGTGAACCCTCTATGGAAACAGATTCATTCTCTGTCTCTGACCGAATGTCAGTGCTTCAATTTGGGGCAAAGTCATAAGAATCCTTCGCTCCCTAAAGTTTAAAAAACATTTCCATAGCTCCTTGCATTTGGTATTGTCATAAAGTGGATATAGGAGAAGCCTAAAGTATGGTTCCTGTCTTTCTGGAGTTTTGAATATTGTTGACAAGGCAAGATAAATGGAAGAAGTATTTATAAGCAGGATTTGAGTTTTTCCTCTATCTTCAACTTGTGTTAGGTAAGTCAGTTCTTGTGTCTGGACCACTAGCCAGTGATAGGGCTGGACTACACAGTGTCCAAGTTCTGACTGAATTTACTACTTCTATTATTCTATTAAATGTCAAATGAATATGGTACAGAAAATAAAGCCAAAGCGATTCCAAGGAGGGAGAGAGGAAGAGAGAGAGTCAGATGTGGTCAGAGAATCCAGGATTAGACAGCTTTTGGCTGATATTAAAATCAAGGGTAAGAATGAGCTGAATGGAGGGGTCAGAGGACAGAGGTTTATTATGGGGAAAATGGAAAGAAGAAGGAAACCAGAAGTGAAAAATGCATGAGGTAGTCATCTGGCATCGAGAAGGTTGTCTTAACTGCTGGAAATGGAAGATGGCTTTGTATCAGAGAGCATCGGGGTTGCTTATAGAAATCCATGCACACCAGACCAGCAGGTCTGGGTTGGAGCCCAGAGATCAAGAAGAAGCATCAATCAGGGATCCTTTCCTATCAGACAGAGAGAAAAGGGAAAGTGTTCATTTGGAGCAGTTTGAGCAAGATTAAACTGGTAACCATCATTTCCAGATATGACCTGGTCCATAAAATGTTAAGGGGGTGGGGGGAGAATCAAATGCCAGGACTTAACTTAAAAAGGCCTGGGGATTCACAACAAACAAGTTTGCAAAGACCCTCGTCGAACAGACTCTTCGGTTCTACATGGGAAAAATTAGCAGGAGCTGGGTATCAGCCACACCTTCACCAGGGCCTGTGAGCTCCCGGATGTCACACGTGAGGCTGGCCCTTCTTCTGATCCTCTTCCTTGGACAGGAGGATTGTTGGGTCTGAGACCATTGATGTAGAGACAGCCCGAGGTGGATCTTTAGAAGACCCCTGCAGAATGGCCATACTCAATGGAGAAGGCCCTGGTTCAGAAAGGACATGGAACAGAAGGGTTGTAGAGGAGTTTCGTTTTGAAAACACCATCGAATGTGTGGCTGAGTGAATTAGCATGACGAGAGGGCTGCTCGCACAATGAGGAAGATTATAAACATCTAGTGAGTCTGTTAATAATCACTGATACTTTTGAAAGTTGTTACGTAACAGACACTCAATGGTATAACTTTAGCATTCTGTTATGTGGTGCATTGCAAACGTTACGTTTATTCAAGCGTTCACTTGGAGCTGCTTCCAAATTTGGGCATACCAGAATAGGTATGAATGCTGAAGAAAAGGGTGTTGTCCTACTTCGTGCCTAAATTATTTTTGAGTACCCAGATTTCTTGTCTAGCACCTTGTGAGGAGTTTTTAAAATGTGATGTATGTTCTTAATAACCTGTATTGAACATCTTGATGGGAAAGATGAGCAAGTTATTATAATCTATTCAATGTGGGCTGGTCAAGTGTTTCCTTTTTCATAAAGTAGGTTGCAGTTCTCACGCCAGCTTTGCCAAATTGAAAATAAATATGCCTGGCTGGAAGGGAAAACGAATGAGATTTTATAAATGAGATAATATGCCTTAAGGCCAGGGACCAAAGATGAATCAGGAACACCATATTTGGGCATGAATTGCTGCTAAATATAACTATACTTAGGCTAGGAAAGCAGTGGTTTACCAGTGATCCAACTAGGTCCTGCTTTATGTATGTAGTCTATGACCCAGCTATTAGTAAGGAGGGAGAAGTGACGTTAGCTGAAAGATGAATCATGTGCTATTTACTGTAGTTATCCTTTATGTTCCTTTTGACTCTTTTTTTCTTTTGAAGTTTATTTATTTATTTTGAAAGAGGAAAGAGCATGACCAGGGGAGGGACACAGCGAGGGGGAGACAGAGAATCCCAAGCAGGCTCTGTGCTGTCAGCACAGAACCCGATGTGGGGCTTGAACTCACGAACCATGAGATCATGATCTGAGACGAAATCAAGAGTTGGATGCTTAACTGACTGAGCCACCCAGGCGCCTCCATTTTGACTCTTAAGTGAATTCTGAAGCCTGTGACATCACAAAAATGTTAATTAACTTTTGTTTGTACCACTCTACTTAATCGAAAAGTAAGTGCATGGTGAGCACTTTATCAAATCAATCCAATTAATACATGATTGATAGTTGTTTTCTTTTGATCTTTTTGCCTTTTTTTTCTTTTTTTTAAATGTTTGTTTATTTTTGAGAGAGAGACAGAGTGTGAGTGGGGGAGGGGCAGAGAGAGAGGGGGACACAGAATCCGAACAGGCTCCAGGTTCTGAGCTGTCAGCACAGAGCCCGATGCGGGGCTCAAACTCACAAACTGTGAGATCAGGACCTGGAGCCAAAGTCAGGTGCTTAACTGACTGAGCCACCCAGGTACCCCTGCTTTTTTTTTTTTTTTTTCCTATTTAGTTTTTAACTGTAATCCCCAAATCTGAAGATAGCTTGGAAAACTAGAATAGATTTATGAAACTGAGTAATTTTGAGTCTGTCGGCTATTGAAAGTCTTGAAGCAGAATAAGACAAAATGAAATAGGTAAAGAGGGGCTCAAAACCACACTGCTTCTCAATTTCCAATAAATTTTGTATTCGTTGTAAATTGACGTAGACAAAACAAGCCCACAATAGCTTCCCCAGACATTCACAGCATGTGATTCCAAGACCAGAGCAGGATTTGGTTGGAGTTTATTTTCTGAATTATCTTGGATGCTCTCCTTCCGGGTATGTCTTCTCTTCTGTCTCATGTGTCACGTCTTATTTCAACTCTTGTGACAGCAGAGCAGGCATCAGAGCAGAATAATCTGTCTGCACAGTGGGAGAAAGAGGCAGGCCAAACACACACCGACTAGGGAACAAGAAGTTTTCCAGCAGTTGATACATTATTCTCCCCGGTAAAGAAGTAGATATGCTAAACATATGGACACGTGCTCATGGATCAATAAGGAGAACTTCTAAATATATGGCCATCCTGTGAAAATTTATATCTTGACTGAGGATATGTTTTGATAGCATAAGTAATATGCTCGTAAAATTTTTGGAGTGACACATGAGGAATGAGGGAAACCGTAATATAAAAAGCACATGGTAGGTCCTTGCCAACGATTGTGCCATCGTTCTGCCTTATAAAGATGTTGACTCTCATCCTATGCCGATCTTTTATGGTAGCTCAGTTCTATATATCTTGAGAATCCCTATGAGAAAAAGACACAACTGAAATTAGGGTAATGAGCTTAAGTTAGGGGAAAGCAAGATTCCCTGGATCTGGGATAAATACACTTAGTTTAACAAATTTGTCAGAATGTATCCACGGAGGATATCATTTTCCTTCCAAAAATCCGACACATACCTTTATTTATTTGATATTTTTTCTTAACCTCAGAGCCTTTTGGATAAACTTGGAAAGGGAATTCTGCTAGACGTATGTTTTTAATATGGTGCCTTAAATTCTAACATTTCTTTCAGATAGTCACCCCCACGACTCCTTTTAGATCTATTTGCTATGGGAGAAGAATCAGAAAGAAACTTTATGATGAAGTTTCTTCTTCCTTTCCTGATCATCTTAAAAATAGGAGAAATGGATTCTGAATTATCGAATATTCCACTAGGATCTCAGCAGGTGGTTCCAAATTAAATTCATGAACTTCTAGGATGACATTTTCCTTAGAAAATCCCAGGATATAGTTTTACCAACTACATGGGATTCAACTCAAGCCTTTTTGCTAGGAGCTAAAATTTAAATCATTGAACTCTAAAATCCAGAAAAATACTTTCAATTACAGTTTGATGGTTAAGAGTGAGTAAATAAAGTACCGATATGCATTGGAATAGAGAGAGATTAAAAGTCATGCACAGCTGAAAAAAATTCCTTACAGATCCAAGTTCTACAGTATCAGAAGCTCAATCTTGTTACAACTTTTGCTAAATCTTCGTTAAAAAATAGCTCGTTATTATTATATTTGGTTGTTTGTACTTTCATACCGATCTTTGGATTCTTCCTGTGTATTTGTAGCTATCTTTAGAACCAGTGGATTTGGTTGAAATATCGGCAATATAGAATAGACAATAAAATTTTCCAGTTAGCGTATTATGTTCATTTAAAACTCATTTTGTCCCATGAATTTTAGTTTTGATCAATTTATAAAGATGACTTTTAGGCAGGGACCTATGTGGCTCAATTGGTTAAGCATCAGACCTTTGGTTTTGGCTCAGGTCATGATCTCATGGTGTTGTGGGTTTGAGCCCCACATTGGGCTCTGAGCTAGCAGCACGGAACCCACTTGGGATTCCCTCTCTCTCCTCTTTCTCTATGCCGCTCCTCCACTCACACTCTCTCTGTCTCTCTCAAAATAATAATAATAATAATAATAATAATAATAATAAACAATTTTAGAAACAAAAATGATTAATTCTCAGCAAACATTATGTAAAGAAATGAGTTTCTTACAAATCTGCGTCCTAAAACCAAATTCTGTTGTGAAAACCATAATCTTATCCTTGATCTAAAAATGAATGTAATAAATTTAATCTCATAAGTTATTTACTCTAGTATGTTTA